>NW_010223613.1:0-22470 GCF_000690775.1 Eurypyga helias | reverse complement strand
CCAGTCACACCAGAAATAGTAATGGTTTGTACTTATCACACACTAAGACCTGTTCTTGTCTCAACACTCCTGAGACTCCCATTGGGTGCCAAAAAGAACTGTTGTGCGTTAACCTTATCTGGCAATTAAGTACCACTCAGTAGCTCACTCAGCTCTGCCCGCTCCCACTGTAGGGAAGGGTCAGAGGAAAGAAAAACAGGGAAAGCTCATAAAAGTTGAGATAAGAACTATTTAATAATATAAATGAAAATCATAGTGATACTAACAATACTATTACTAAGTATTTGAAACAATAGAAAATAGAACATATGATAGATTTCTGAGATCAGTCTAAATAGGTTATCCTTTTTTGAATGATAGATTTCTGAGATCACTCTAAATAGGTTATCCTTTTTTGATGTTCTCCATGTGTTTGGCATAAAACTGTGGGCTTTCCTGTTTTTACATGAAACAGAATAAACTTCTGTGTACCAAATTATGCATGTTTGCCATTCTTTCTTAAAGAAAATGTTTCTGTTTCATTTTTGGATTGTTGAAACATGTGGTTTCTTTTTCTAGAAACTGTGTCTTCATTGGTAAAAATCTGAAAGTGTTTGGAGAATCCTAGCTCATGAATTTCTAGTGAATTTCTCTGTTCCATATTTTTTCTCACAGTATGTGCTGTCAGTTTCCCTCAGCTAATGTGGATCTACCTGATTTAATAGGCAGATGCCTGATCTGTTTTTTACACGACTTTATGTTTCTCCAGATGACAAAATAGCATCTTCCCTCCAGACTACATGTTTCTCCAGATATTGCAAGTGTGACCTTGGGAAAGGAGGAAAATTCAAATTAATATCTGATAGAAGAAGAATTATTTCAGGGTTAGAAATTTGTTTGCTTTTGCATAGCTGGGGCCAGGTGAAGTAAAACTTCAGCTTCAGAAATTTTTGCAAGGGGAACAATCACATTTTTTTTTTCAGCATTTATTTTTTGCATTCCCACAGTGCCTAGGAGCTCATACTATGAGCATACTAGACACGACAATGTCTAGTACTGTCAAGAACAAACCAGAAAGGGTTGTGTATTCCAGAAGTTCATAATTTGTGTGCTTTTAAACAGTCTTTGAATTAAGTTATCCTTGAGTTTGTATTTTTAGGTGCTTTGCAACCAAAAAAGCTGTAATTACAGAAACAAAAATTCGCTTGCTGTGAATATCCCTAGATTATCTGTCTACTTACTTAGACAGCCAAATAAGTAAGTGGAAAAAATGACGGGAAAAACATGAGTATCTGCTGCTGGAGGTACTAACTGGTGATTGTTTGAGACCCACTTCAGGAATTTGTCTTTTACTTTAAGGGTTTCCTTGGGAACAAACCTGATATAAACCAGAATCAGATCCAAAGTAATCTTTGTAGAATAGCATTTGTGAGTCCTTTCTTCTCTTCTGATGAAAATAAATCAGCATGCATGTCTCTGCTGGTTTTTGACAACACTTTAGAGCACTTCCATGTGGTACAATGCTGCAAAATTGCATGGTCTAAAAGTAACTTTGAGTGACACAGGAGTTTCACCTGGCTGTTTTTCAAAGTCAAACCACTGCGGACAAATGTTTCTGAAGGAGACTGTGTTCAGTAGTAAGGGGTTGGCGGTTTAGTTTTAAGTTTGAGGACTGGCAGCAAATACACCAAGTTCAAGGAAAATCAGTTGCTGAAAGTAACAACATTGGCCATTTAAAAATCAGTGCATTCAAACATTGTGGAGAAAATATTCAGCCTGATTTTATGTATTTGTTTAGAGGGAGATGCTTGGGCTATGCTATGCAGGTATATCACAAAAAATGAGCAGTAGAGCAGATGGAAATGCTGCTTTTAGAGAACATTTGTTTTTATACATACATTTCATATCTCCCAATAGATCTGAGATAATCCACGAAAAAGGTGTTGGTTATTGTTGTTATTATTACCATTATTATTACTATTACTCCTACAACTGTTGTTATTTAGAAGTCTATTATTAGTCTGTTTTTCAAGGGTTTCACTCCATATCAAACCTGGTTTTGAGCAGCGTAATTTTGCTATGGTGCAGCTCTGTAACCAAGCAGTAGAGGGCATTCTTTCTTTAGGAGATGGCACTATCAAAAGACTAGTGTTTTATTTAGCAGATCGGTGTTCTTGCGTCCTTTTTGACTTTAAATGCAGCCCTTTCACATACAAATACTGAACATAAGATAAAGGGATGAATTCTTGCCTCGAATGTGCAATATAATCCTTAGTGTTGAGTAAGTGGTTACTAAAATTGTATACATTTTTAAATTATTTCTGTTTTTTTGGATAAATAAGAAATTACCTACTTGTTACTCAAATGCACTGTGCAACATTTTGCATAAATTCAGTTTTCTCAAAATCGGAGCTATGTCAGTTGGCTATAGCAGTCAACCATCCTAACAAAAGCATTTTCAAGAGTGCTTTCAGCAACCTACTCATGTTGACAGCAGCACCTGGGTAGGTGTTTTGAGAGCATGTTCAAATGGAGTTTTTGGGGACCATACTAAAATTCCAATGGGTATATTTGGGTTTTCTTACAAGTTTTGACATTACCTTAACCCAGCCCTGTTTGACATTAATTTTAGAGCGATGTCTTCCTCTCGCACTTGGAAAAAGCTATCTATCTCATCTCAGTGAAATGAGTAGTGTGGGCCAGACCTTTCCCTTCTAAAGTTGGGAACTTCCCTCTTCCATTCAGTTGTCCAGAGACTAGCCAGTTGGAGCCTCGTGTTGGAGAGCAGCAGGGCGGCTGCACCTCCAGAGCAAAAAGCTAATTGCCAGGAGCTGTGGATCACCTTTCTGGCGCTGTGCAATGCTGCTCTACCCTTACCAAAGAACTGCCTACACACAAGGTACTCTGAGAGTATGTCTTTAAGTGTTCCTCTTTTGCAAGGACATTGAGATTTTTTTTCTTCTGTTTAAACCAAGGTGACTAAATGACTTCTAAAAGTGGATATTGGGCACAGGCAGATCATTATATTCCAGATTTAATTTCAGAAGGTGATTGTCTTAGTGACTCTAGTACCTTCTGCGTCGCTGGAAGGTGCAGAATTGCAGGGGAGGTATGAAACTGCATAGACAACAGAATGTTTCCGCATATATTCACTGTAAGAACATCAGGAAGACAAAAAGATCTGATATTAGAGATTAAAATGTTTACATTTTAAATTTGTGGCTGCATATTGCAATTATATTTGCAATGTTGCATCTGAACATGTGAAAATAAAACTCCTTCCCATGGCATTGGCACACTGATTCACATCTGCTATTTTACAATTCTTCTCAGGTGTTGCTTGGTCATCAACAGTGCATAACCGCACCATATATTAATAAAAAAAAAAAAAAAACCAAAAAAACCCACCATGGGGGAAGTTATAATTGAGAAATGTAGGAAGAAGCCTGAAGAAACAAACAACAGAATGTAATCTGATAAACCACTAGTCTGCTTATGATGTATGATTTCATTTGATGTCTGGTGAATTACTGTTTTAATTTTGCACCAGTTTGGTGTCAGAAACAAACTGTTTTGTTTTTGTATAGTACTCCTGTCAGACCCTTTTTAGAAGTTTTTAATCTCTATTTCAGGACTTTTATCCAATCTGGTAAAAGAAGTTTTGGTGTTGATATTTGTTCACTTTTAAAAGTAAAGAAAATGTTTAATTAGTATAAAATAGAAATCAGTTATGAATGAGAGAAAAATCTTGTTGTTCCCTGGAAAAGAGAGACCCCAGCAGGTAGTGATTTTTAGCTGGCTAATAGTTCTTGTGGTATCACACACTTTCAAAAGAGTTACTTAATACCTGCAAATAAAACTCCTTTCCATGTCACAGAGCTACTGATTCACATGACATTTCCTGTCTATTTTGATTCAACATAAACAGCTTCTGCTTGCATAACCCTGAAGCATTCAGGAATCTGACTCTGCAAAGCAATACTTATTTCTGAGGATGACTGTGGGCAGAAGACAAGCAAATTTGAGCACATCCAGACTCTAATTATATGTAAAAGAATAAACAAATACTGAAAAATAAGTATCACAGCTCTTTGAAATATCACAGCTCTCTGCAGCTGTAGAACTGTGAAGATGGTCTTGAGGGGGGAAATTATATTGCCTATTGCTCAGCTGGATTATCTGCTGTATGTTTTTTCTTTGTTATCAATGTGTTCGCAAAGCGAACATCAGAGAAGGGCCATCCTAGGGCCATTACAATGGAGTAATGGGAACAAAAGTTATTCCCAGCTGAAAAGCAGCATTTGTGAAAAATCCTCGCAGATTCTGAGACGAAAAAGGGCTTTCTGGCCACCTGTCTAAAGTCCGTCTAATGTTTACTGCTTCCCCTTTGGTCCTAGCCACATGCTTCCTCCCACTTGTCTAAGCTGGCTTTGAAGCTACTGAATTCTGTGCTGGGCAGGATCTAACACAGTGGAAAACTAACCTGGAAAAAAACCCCAAACCAAACCAAAACCTTCTTCTTCTTTTTTTTTTTTTTTTTAATGTAGGTGTAGTTATGCTTATAATTGGTTCAATGGAGAGCGCAATAAGGGCTGCTGGTGCCAGGAGCGCACCAAGGAGTGCAGAGCAAGGAGTATTGGTGAGACAGGAGAAAGCAGGATGTTTTTGTAAAGTGAAGAGCTATTGTGTGGGTCATCTGAATAATCTGGAATATGGGGATTGGTAGGCTTCATCCTATGGCAACTATCCCAGGTAATAGTGGGAAAAGCTGAAGGAACATGGAAAGGTCTTGAGACCAGTTACTGGATTTGGTGAACTACAGGGGAATTGGTTGAAAGCATGCAATACCTATGAGTCTTGGCAAGTTCTTACGCTTCATTGCTCAGCACTGGCAGTTCTGTGCTTGAATGAAAACAGTTCTGTAGGCAGTTTCCACAGTGGAAGGACTCCCATAGGTCCCTAGGAAGTTGAGCAATAATTAAATGGGATATTTTAGTACCTGGAATTTTTGGATTTGTGCACAGATGGGAGAATTTGGTTTTAAGACTGGTCCATGAAAGTTAGTGGACTGCAGTTGATTTGCTCAAAACCAGAAAAAAAGTCTGGGATGAGAAGGTAAATTAATGCATGGGTCCCAGGTTTTGCATGTTCTGCTTTAAACACCGGTCTGTCGTCAGTTTCAATTGCGACATACTGCTTTTTCCTTTGAGGCTGGAAGGCTGAAATCTTAACTGTGTGTTTGGTTGCTTCACCAGTGATCTTAGCACTTTGTAGACTCAAATCTTTAGGGGAAAAATATTTAATAGGTTAACTAGGAAATAGAAAGTTCTCTGAATGAAATACTCTCAAGCCTAATGTTAACAATGTATATAGTTGATTGGTAATGCTCTTCAGATGACTTCAACAGTCCTGAGCAGAAATGGAAAGAAAGAAACCGATTGCATTACAGTACTGTAGTGTATCAAGGCTGGCTGTCTTGGGAATCAAAAGGTAACATGATATTAAACTTTTAAAAAATGTGTACTAATGCTGAAGCAATGATGCTATCCATATTGAATGTTAACCCACAATAAAATCTCTCACTGTCCTGAAAAGCACTGCATTCTCTATTATACTTGACTTTTTCCACCAAGAAAAATGGCACTAGCGAACATTAAATATTGTGTTTAAATATTAAACATCAAAGTGCACCATGAATTTTTAATAAGCCAATTAACAAAGAAATATCTCATTTTTTTTCTGTGCAAATGTAAGGTTAGTGCTATGAGTTCAGCAGACAGAATGTCAGTTGCCATGAAAAGACAGCATTATGAAGCAAAACTGCAGCTCCGAGAAAGCGCATTATTAAACCCAAATAATACTATGAAAAAATGGATGGGCTGGGATTTAAAAAAAAAATCTTAATTTAGGGAACTGGTTGAAGGATATAACGTTTAAATCTTTAAAGGTTCATTAAAAGGAAATTATTGCCCTGATTTGTAGGTGACATGACTTACATCTTAGTATTAAGGAGATGAATATTGCAGAAAAGCACAATAGCAAATTGTGTAGCTGCAGCTTTTCATGGATGGGTGTGTTTTTTCATAGGGAAGTATTTTTTCAAGACATCACTGAAGACTCCTATCGCTGATACTGTCAGGCAAATCGTCATGATAGTCTTTTATTGCAAGGCTATTTCCAAAATACAGATGCTTCTCCTCCTGGCAAAGTGAACTAGGATGTTCTGCCTCTGGAAAGTTATGTATGGAAACAGGAGCACCATTGTAATTATTAATTTCTTTCATTTGACAGAATTAATATGGAAATGTGTTGCCTCTAGCTATATTTGAGGCTAAGATAAGCAAAATTTGAAACAGTCTTATTTCTGGGCAAAGGCCACCTGGTTGGGTTGTATGACAATGTGAGCACATGGCATCATTCCAGGAATCTGGGCTTTCAGAGTTGAAGTACTGAAGCAGGTGAGGGCTGACACAAAGGTCTTAATGTGTTAGGACAGTTCTTTTTCCATCACAAACCCATAGCACATGCTGAGAAAATAAGGGATTTCTGGCCTTAACTTCTTTTTATTTTTTACCTTTTCTAGTTGTGAGATTGAAGGCGTAGGAATAAATTGCATGTGTAGAATGATTATTTATGTCAGCAGTGCAGGTTTTCACCCCTTCCACTGAAGCGCCTGTTGCTTTTCATCGTGTAAGATGAAATGTGGGACTTAATACAGCCTGGGTATCCCCATTCCTTGTACTGACTCTTCTCTACTGCCGAGGCAGGGAAGATCTATCCCATCACTGAATTCCAGCTCAAGAACAACTGTTACCTTCACTGTTTTTCAGCTTACTGGGAGTGTAAGACTACGTTTTTTCCTTGTGCCAAAACATGGCTGCTTTGGTTTATAACAATTTTTCTTCTCAGTGCATTTTGAACTTCTAAAAATCTACTGGACTAGGCTTCACCTGGTTTTAACTCTGAACTCTTCTCACTTTGTTTCAAGTAGACACACATACCCTCCTCCTTTCCCAACACCCTCTCAAATCATCCCCTCCCCCCACCAAAAAAAAAAGCGCCTTTTAGGCTGGTAAGTTTTTGAAGGCAATGGGACATTAAGATCATTAATAAGCACAGAGTAATGATGTTAGAGTGTTTTCCTTCATGAACACCCTGCATGAAATAGCCCTGAGAACAAGCTGTTCTTTTTTGCTATTAGAGTACTGCTTTTTCTGGCACTTAATACCTCACTGAACTCCATTGTTATTTTACGAGACCTTCAAAAATTGCCTTGGGTCTGCTATATTACAGCCATAGACTTAAGTGCAGAACTTTGTGCTGTTCGTTGCTGCTCAAAGCAGTCAGTCTCTCCACCTCTCTCAATTTGCTATTCATTATGTATGAATAGCACTTAACATACACACTGGAAATCTACAGCAGTTGTGATGGGATCCCAGCAGACGCAGAGATATTTTTTATGTTTTCATGTTGTGATTGGGTTAGCGTAAAACGCTCGGGAATGGCTATCACAGGGTCACGTTGTAAAAATTGGGTAAAGTTTCTGGGACTTAAACAGGTGTTATTCTTCCCTCTTCCTTTTTGTGGTGCCTGCAAGCAGAAAGAACTTTTAGTTTATTACCTCCTTTCAGTTCCTGCTGTTGAAATACAGATGGAACTGAGTACGTGGGAAGGAAGAATGTTCTGACAGCAGAACAGTCACTGTGGTTTAAATAGTTTGGGCTGATCCATAATTTCCTATTATGTTGGTGGTTACAGCTGTGTGGTGGGCTGACCCTGGCTGGAGGCCATGTGTCCACCAAAGCTACTCTATCACTGCCCTCCTCAGCTGGACATGGGGGAGAAGAATACAACAAAAGGCTCATGGATAGAGACAAGGACAGGGAGCACACTCACCAATTGCTGTCGTGGGCAAAAGAGACTTGAATTGGGGAAATTATTCATTTGTTGACAAGTTGGGGTAGGATAATAAGAAATAAACCCAAATCTTAAAACATGTTCCCCTCACCCCTCCCTCCTTCCTGGGCTCAACTTCACTTCTGATTTCTCTACCTCCCCCTTGGAGTGGTGTTGGGGGATGGGGAATGGGGGGTTATTATCAGTTGACCACACGTATCTCTGCTGCTCTTTCCTTGACACACTTTTATCCCTGCTCCAGTGTAGGTTCCCTCCTATGGGAGACAGTCCACTGCAAACTTCTGTGTGGATCCTTCCCATGGGCTGCAGTTCTCCACAAACTGCTCCAGTATAGGTTCTTTCCATGTGTCATTTCTGTGGGGTGCAGTCCTTCAGGGGCAGCCTGCTCCAGCCTGGGTCCCCCACAGTGTCACAAATCCTGCCAGCAAACCTGCTCCAGCCTGGGTTCCTGTCTCCACAGGTCTGCCAGGAGCCTGCTCCAGCATGGGCTTCACATGGGGTCACAGCCTCCACAGGCATCCGCCTGCTCTGGCGTGGGGCCCTCCACCTACTGCAGGTAGATCTCAGCTCCCGGGTGAGTGCCCCGCCATGGCTGCAGGGCACAGCCAGCCTCACCACGGTCTGCACCACGGGCTGACGGGGAATCTCTGCTCCAGCACCTGGAGCACCTCCCACCCCTCTGTCTCCACTGACCTCAGTGTCTGCAGAGATGTTCCTCGCACGTATTCTCACTCCTCTCCCCCATCTGCTGTCGCACAGCAGTTTTTCCCTCTTACATGTGTTATCCCAGAAGCACTACCACCACTGCTGATGGGCTTGGCCTTGGCCAGCAGTGGGTCCACCTTGGAGCCGACTGGGATTGGTTCTGTTGAATATGGGGAAAACTCTTTCATCTTATAACCAAAGACACCATGTAGCCCCCTGCTACCAGAACCTTGCCATGCAAACCCAATACAGGCTGGAAAGCAGAAATCAGTGGTATTATTCCTGTTAGCATCCAATTGTAAATCATAGAGGAATCTCCAACATACTGCTAGAGTGATTATTAAGACACAGACTTAAGACACAGAAATGTAAAGGGCATTCTGTAATCAGACAAACATTTTTATTGTAGTTTTCTATCTGTCTAGAAATATACATGAGCTGAATGTAGTTTTATTTCAGATTCTGTTGGTTAAATTTGCTTAAATAGCTTAGGTTTTCATTTTATCTAGTAATGAAATGGGCTTCTTTCTATCATGGTTTATTTGCAGCAGTTGCTGGGATTCAAGCTGAGGAATTGACTGTGTTCTATCAGAGGTTACAGATCAAACTTTCAGCAGAGAAGTCAATGCTAATTCATTCAGAAACTTGAAATTAATATGGGGAACATTTTTTTTTTTTATCCCTCGCTCACAATCTCAGTCCTTCTTTTAAGCCTCGGAGCAGAATTTAACTTTCATCCCTTTTGTTAATTAATCCACTGGTGGCCACAGCAGAATCTCATGAAACAGTCAGTATATCTCAAATGTGTATGAGGTTGTGAGCCACTCGAGTGGGAAGATAGAAGCAGCATGTCCTTCAGCTGAGGAGACAATGATTCCTTCAGAACCCTACTTCTAATTCATTCACTGAAAAAAAATTTCACTATTATCAGTTAGCAGCTATCTGAAACAAATATGCCTCTCACTTATTTTACATGGACTTGCATCATGTATGGCACTGCTATTTCTACAGCTTTGGAAATCTTGAGACAAAAATACGAATATATTATGAATCATTCCAAAATACCAACATAGTTGTTTTTCTTGTGTTTGAAAGGAAGGAGAATCACAGCCAAATGACCTGCCAAACTTGGATAAGCACAGTATAATTTGTATATGATGGAAATTATAATTAGCACCGTTTACTACAGTTACTATTTTATTATATCAAAAGGAAGAGAAGAACACATTAGCTTAGTGTTCTGACATAATTTCCCAGACTGAATGAATCTTTTTTAAATAAAAGAGGAAGTGTAACTTCATTAAGCAGAATATTGGAAACTGAGGCCCTGGTTTGAACAACTTGCAAGGATATGCTTGTCTTAATGTGCGTAGTCACTAGACATACTCAGCTGAACGTTGCTGTGTTTGTATGCTTGTGAGATCTCGGCCTTAGAAAGGGCTTGAGATAGTATTTGCACTCATGCATTAAAGTCAACAGACAGAAAAAAGGGTAATATCTGTCAGCTGTATTTTCAGGTTTTTTTGGACTACTGTTGTCTATGATACTTGCAAGAGAGGCAAATTATGATATGTTAAGATTGGTTATTGGCAGTTAAATCAGAAACATTTATGAATAGCTGCAATTTACAGAAATAACACCTGTTCTATGTACACTATAATATTTTTCTTGAATATTTAAAATCTGAATTAAGGTAAGGAGTAAGACATTAGCTTTGGAGTTTTGAAGGCACTTAAAAGCCCTAGGCAATCTATGTTTAATTGGCTCTCCAAGGTAGAAAACAATTCTATATAGACAGATCCCTTAACATATTATCCTTCATCCGTACCTTGGACTTACCCATCTGAAGGGGATCTAGAGGAGAGGTACAGTCTAGCCAGAAACGTGGATAGGTCAGTTGGCAACCAAGAAAATAATTCCTGGGTGTCTTGAGAATTTGCTATAAAAATCAATACCATATATGTTTTATAAAATGTTCCATTTGAAGCAAAAATGCTAATTTGGTAATTGCTCTTGAGAAAAACAACTGTTGGGATTGTTGCAAATTTGAACAGATTCAAAGAAGTTCTACCCTTCATAAAATTATTAATTTGGCTAATAGTTGACTATTATTCAGATTACAAATAGTTACTCTGTGGACTGTAAGCAACCAGGGGGCATGAAGGTGATGTTCACCTGCCTAAGCGCTGTCTTCTAAGAATTACGTGTCTGTGATCCTGCCTACAGAAGTTTTGGGCCATAAAAAAAATCCCATTTTTCTGTCTGTAATAACATAGTTCAATCAACTATCTTTGGTCCTCTGTGATTCCATATGTTCTGGATAGATATGAGCTCTTGAAGAAGTAAAGTGACTACACTAATGTGCCACTAGGTCAGCTGTGTACTGCCAAAAGAGAGGATTTCAAAGAGTCGCATAGGAATTGCTTACCAAGAGCTATAATTACAGTAAAAATAAAGGAAACAATTTTTAATACTGCCTAAATAGTCTACTGCAAATATAAGCCCATAAACATGAGATGATGGAATATTGCTAACAAAGGAAATCAGTAGGAATAACTAAATTTTCAGACATTATGAGAAAGATGCAACTAATACCCAACACCAAGTTTTAGTTTAATTCCAAACCTGAGAGTTGTGGCTGTCATGAAACACTATGACACCTGTGATCTCAGTTGAAAATGAGTATTTGGTTACTCCATGTTCTCTTGCTTGTTGCTCTATAAAAATACAAGACTTACGGTTTAGACAATTTTTAAGGTTGAAGAGAAAATGAAGATAAGTAAGAAGGAGAAAATCTTGACTCCACTGGTTTTGGTGGAGAACCTTCTTATGACCTTAGGAGATGCAGTCTGTTACCTTTCAAAAAAAGCATTATTGAGGAAGTACTGCCATTTGGGCATAGTGAGTTAATTCATCTTTCGGTGATACAACAAAATTCTCCCCTGTTGATAAGAGAAAATAAGTATAATATAAAAAAATCACTTGCCCTTTTTAGAGCAAAAGGGCAGATGCCAATTCACTCTCTTATTCAGGGGGTCATGATAATAGTATATCTGCTTATTCTGCTTCTTATGCCAAAGATTAATTAGTTTTGACATCCTTGTTTATTCATTAGTCTATTCCTCCCATACATTTCAATCTCAGTGGTTATTTATTTGACAACAGTGCAATTTGACAAGAAGATAATTTTTTTAGGCACAGTGTTGTTTCCAACAGTTGCTGCATTCCATTTTTTTAAGTTGTGCTTTCCTTGCATTTTACAATTTCCTCCAGACTTTAAATCTTTCTCACACAAAAAATTCCTGCTAAAGTGAATGGAACTTCTCACTGAGCAAGTAAATGGGCTGAACTCAGCACTTGGAAAAGCCTGTTGAGGCATGTATTTAGCTGTCCTGCATGTTAACATTATGATTGCAATTATCTCATCTCTAGAAAGTCACTGTTTATATACAGGTATCAGATGAGAAGGGCACAACCTCTAATCTGACCTTTTTCTCTAGTTTTGTTATACGTACTTGGAGTGAGGGTATAGAGGATGCTAAGTGCTGTTTTATTTCTTCATAACCTCCTTAACTACATAACCTCTTTTTCCTTATTTCCCTGAAAAAAGGGCATTCTTACTCCACCACAGATTTGTACTGATTTACAAAGATTTTACTCCTTTCTCCTACATTTCTGAAATAATATTCCAATGACTAAAAATATGACTTATAAATGTCCAATGACTTATAAATAAATATAAATAAATGACTGTACCTGAATTTTATGGTTTAGAATAGGAGATGGGGCATCATCGAACATCCTGGATTCTCTCCCTCTCTCTTGAAGCAAGTGAAACACCCAAACAGAGCGATTTTCCATCAGTCACTAGGAACACACTGAATCCAGAGGGAAAGACCTGAGTAGGAGCATGCACATGGAAGCAGGTGCCAATGTTGGTAACAAAATGTATTATATCTATGAAGAAATACCACTAACCCTGTTCACAGCTACAAATTCCCCTCACTTAAGTGGCCTAGACAATGTTTTATATTTTTTAAGTGTTTTGGGTTATGTAAAATATTAACATTTTCAAACAAACAATAATTTAGATTATTTATTAAGTCACTATTGATCTCTTTCAACTTTTTGTTGTGTCTTTTTCTTTGGAAAAAAAGACATGTTGAAATTGAATTTTCTGAAAACGGAAGGAGCAGATGATCCTGATAATCCTTATTCGTGTGTAGTTGCTGAGAAAGATCATTCTTGGTTTTGGGAAGGTAGGATTCATCTGAGGAGGGCAGAATGATACCTTCTAAACTGTCTTTGTGGACTCTGCTTAACACCGTTTAAAAAATTGTAACGCTGTCTTAATAAACACATTGCTCATATTTCATCAAAAAGTGCAGTCGATAGGCACTAAATTAATTTGCAGATAATTTTCTTTTAATATTCTAAATGGATGTGCTTAAAATAAATTATCAAACATTCATATTTACTTCTTGATATTTTGTGTGATAGGCTTTACAATAGCCCCAGTGCTATAGTTTGCATTTATCTCTTTCTGCTGCCGTGGTGCATAATAGTGAAGTAAGCCTTTCGTTTCAGCCCTCCAGGGAGTACTTTATGATACCAAAACCATGTTTGTAGATTCTGATACTGGTGTTCTTTATCTCCTAGAAGGAAGTGGGCCCTGAATAAATAAAATAATCAGTAGTATTTTGACATATCTGTTTTTCTTGTGGGTGATTTACATGACAAGTGAAAAAGTTTGGTTTGCTTGTTTGTTTGCTTTTAATTTTTTTTCAAAAAATTTTTTTTTTTTAAATAATGATATGTTGGTTTGAAGGCGGAAGCTTGAGCAGACCATTTTTTTACCTACCACAGCTCCTAGTCACTTCTCTGCTTCTGCAGTTACTCTCCTTAATACAGCTTCACGCCTCCCAAAACAGTGTGTTTGTCTTGCAGTGTGAAGAACCACATTTGTTCTATTCTTTGCCTTTGAGACCAGGAGTGTCCTCAGCTGAAAGAAAAAGTCACTTCCAGAGCTGCTCAGGGAAGCTTCTACTGCAGCTGCCTCCACTGTATTTGTACTGTGGGTAAGTAGGGGAGTTTGAATAAATATTGCAATTAGGAACATAATAGCACGCTTTGATTGCTTTAATAAATAACACCAACATGGATCTCTTCTTAGCGGTGACGCTAATGATCATTAATGGCCAAGCCTGTTATCTTTACGGTATGAATTCTTAGCTGAAAAGCCTAAGAAGTCTTGAATACAAGACATGCGATTACCGAAACAGAAAGTGAAAGCAAGATTTTGCATTGATCTCATTGGTTTATGAAAATCCTCAAAAACATAAACCAGAAATAACAGAAAATACTCCAACCCTTTTGTTTCCTTTGGTTTTAATGCAAAAATAATAGGAAGCCGTGTGGACACAGCAGGATACCCTATAACCATGTTTACTCATTACATGCAGCCTAGCTACCTTTGTGCTCCAGCTCTCTCAGGGTTTTAAACCAGACACAGCAAGGACCAGAAGAGGTTTCACACTTTCCAAAAGGTATGTTATCCTGTGCTGATACTACAGCCGAGTAGTATCACTCTTTTACTAGTGTAAGTAAAAAAGTCAGCTTTGAAGGGGATTTGTATTAAATGCTACCTTCAGCTAGCTCAGTCATACACAGAGGCATGTGTTCCTTGGGGCTGGGCATTTGAAGTTACAACAATGGTAGACAATTTTATTTTCCCCATAGTGGTCTACTGGCTATAGAACTTGCAGGCCTTAACAACAATTTTGGCAGAAAAATGTCTTTTTCAATCAGTTTTCCTTTGGAAATGGTTACTTGCATGTCTGTAGTGGTTTCCAGCAATAACTTTTAAAGCATTGATAAGTTTCAACCACATACGAAAGATTTTTCCACTTATTTAACTCAAGGAGAGGAATTAAAGGATGAAGATGAATTTCTCTTTAATAAGTGTCAGATTGTCAATCAAGAGGGTCATACAAAGATTATGTCAACCATCAAAAGTCTCCGGACTCCCAATTTAGACACCAGAACGTCCTCTAAAGGAAGTATTCTTAGAAGGCATTTTGTTGGTCTGCTCCTCTGTGCTGCTCATGGAGGTATTTGTTTTTTTGCAGAATTCCTCCCCTTGAATATGACGTCATTTTGATAATGAAAATGCATTAATGACATTAAGTATACAGCATTCTGCAAATGAAGTCTCAGAGTCTCAAATGTAGTATCAAATATTTGCCTTGGTTAGTGTTGTACAGACACTTTATGAAAACAATTGGAACAATGTGCTTTCTGGCATTTCTTCATCAACAACATCATCCAGCTGTGGAGTATTGGAATCACACTAAAAGTGTCTTGTAGCAACAGGGATGTACAGCACACTGCAGGTGTTACGTGACATTGGCTGTGCTTTGTTTCACAAGAGGTATCCACAATGCATAAAGTTCTGTAGAACTTGCAGAAGCTTCCCTGCATCTTTGCCAGAGCATATTGCTTTCTCTTGTGTCTCATGATATAGGGAGGATCACAGACTCTCATGAAGAAACGTCATCTCCAGGTTTGTTATCTTTTGTCAGCTTATCAGTCCATCAGTGACAAGGTTATAATAAATCTGTATGGAGCCCTCCAGCTCTACCATGCAGGATGCCGTCAGCTTATGGGAATGCAGTACATTTGCAATTACGTGTTGTAGGCCGTATACTCAGTTATAATTTGAAATACTTGCTGTCATACATTAATAGATCTTTCCACAAGAAAGTATAAAAAGGTGATAAGACATATTTGAGACCATTTCTCTCTGAAATCAATCAAAACTCTTCAGAAGTTACCTAAATTCCATGGTGAATTGAAATCTGTAGAGAAACTCTATTCTTCTGCAGTTACAGTGTTAATTTTCAACATCTACGCTGAGTTACAGTCATGCAGAACACAACCCATTCAGAATGGGAATCTTGCAGTCTTCTGTGGTATTGTCTTCAGAAGACAATGACCATGCTTTTTGAATGATCTGCATATATTCTCTTTGCTCTTCATTACTATTTTTTTCAACTAACAACCATGTCATATCATAGAATCACAGAATCACAGAATGGTTTGGGTTGGAAGGGACCTTAAAGACCATCTAGTTCCAACCCCCCAGCCATGGGCAGGGACACCTTCCACTAGACCAGGTTGCTCAAAGCCTCATCCAGCCTGGCCTTGAACACTTCCAGGGATGGGGCATCCACAGCTTCTCTGGGCAGCCTGTTCCAGTGCCTCACCACCCTCTCTATGAAGAACTTCTTACTGATATCCAATCTAACCCTCCCTGCTTTCAATTTAACCCCATTCCCCCTTGTCCTGTCACTACAGACCCTCGTAAAAAGTCCCTTCCCAGCTTCCTTGTAGTCCCTTCAGGTACTGGAAGGCTGCTATGTCTTGAGAGTAAAACACATTGTAGGTAGGTGTTGCCCCACTGCAGGTAGGTCTTCTCTTTGCCCCAGTTCATCTGACAATGTTGAAGATCCCTGGGATTTTTAGCAAAACTTGCCATGGCATGATGAAGTTTACTGCCAATTTTAAGGATAAAAAGTTAGTATGCATATCTTACTTGGCATACCACAGAGTAGTTATTCCCTTAAACCCTTCCAAAATGTCAATATTTTCATTTTACCCAATTTAGTCCCATAGAAACAGAAAAATTACTGTTTCATTCTGTATATAAAAGTGGAAATGTGCTGCAGTGGTTTAGGAAGGAGTTAATAGAAGAGTTAACAGCCACACTCCTAGGAAAAACAGTCTTCTGCTGAGTTAGTCAGCTTTGCAGGGAGGAGCAAGTTACAGGCTTTACCTCCTACTGTGATTAATAAAATCATCACCTTTAAATGAGCTATCTTAATATCACTGTATACTGTGATAACCTGTTGTTGTAAACAGGCCAGTCCTCTGGTATTCTGTCAAGAACATTCACTTTGCCAACTAGGAAGATTTTAGTTGCTTTAGACTGAACTTTTTTTTTCCTGATAGCTTATAAATTGTACTGTTTCACTTTTCTATCTTTGTTTGTTTTCCTAGGTTTGTCATTGTGTACTTAAAGTGTTGTCTAAATACCAAATGTTGTCTTGGTATTTATTCTGAAGCCGTACACAGAGTAACTCTAACACAGCAAAGTTAACTAACTGAGGGGTAAGTGTTCTGGATTGCTTGCCTGTAAAATATAGTGCACTTACATCAGAGAATTTTTTGAGGTATACAGAGTCAGCAGGCTTCATTCAGACTTAACGGGAGGACTGCGTGTTGCAAGTTATACACTCTTTTCTGACAATGTTTTTTTCTTTTGTCCAAAACAAGATTACCTGTGCATGAATTTCCCTCACTTGCACCTTCAGGTTGCTAATGGCTTTTGCAACTCTACTGTTGTATTTTTACACTCCAATAAAGAACCAGATTTCTGTTTAAAAAAACAAACAAACAAAATCAACAAACCAAAAATATGTCAGAGGTAATTTTCTTCCCCCTGTAAACATAAGAATTTCAACTATGGAATGCTCTTTCTTGTACTTTTAAAATCAACTAGAATATTTTCAGTGGTATTTGGGACCTTCATGGTAAAGGCTCCTCTTCTTCCAGGTAAAGAAACTCTTCATCTTCCTCACACCATTGCACAAGCGTAAATTTTCGCTCCAGCATACCTACTAAACATTCAGTGCTGTCTTCAAGGCAGAGTTCCTACGAATTCGTTGACTGTACATGAATTTCAAAGTTCAGTGTAAGAATTGTACTGACTTTACAGTCCTCTTTCTAGAAAAGTGATTGTAGTTATCTGTGATACTTGTCTGCTGAATGAGACGACCTGGCTAAAATTTATAATATGATATTCTACTAATCAAGTAGTTTCTAACTTAAAAAATACTTTTAGCTGACTTGCATTGAACAGGTGCATACTTTGGTCAGCTTGAAAAATGAGAAGCACTTCTACTACTCTTTGGATTTCAAATAGTAACCAACATAATGTTCAGTGTAATATGTTTCAGATTTAGGTTTATTGTCACAGAGCCAATATTCTGCTAGCATTATATTATCTAATTTGAAATTTGTGGAACATTTTTATTTCCTTTTTATCTGTATTCAAACTAACATTTGTAAGAATGTTCCTGTATATACTTTTGCTAAACAGCTCAGAAGCCAATAATAAACAACTTGCTATTTGCAATTGTTTAATGGTAATCTATAAAGCAGCAGAAGATTTATGTCCTGTTTATTCAAATTTTCTTACAGTTAACTTGGAACTACCTTGTGCTCACTGCAGCATAAAAGCATGAAACTAGATGTCAAAGGCATGAAACTAGATGTTGCTGAGAAAGGAGTTTGGTCTTCAAGAACTTTGACCCATGTGCATGGGAAGCAAAGAGTGTTAATGATTTAAGTCAAACGCCTTAAGACCTTTCTCCTTCTTTTGACAGGGATTACTGTCCCTTGGAAACATATTTTCTGCCTAGTTTAAATTGTACTAGTGAATGGCCGTGTAATGGGAATAAATTTCTTCCAGTTAACTTCAGAGTGAGGGGTAGGTGGACAGAAGTTTGGTAACAGCTGTAACCTGCAGAGCTGAGCACATTGATCAGAACTGAATTTTTTTTGAATTTAGATTAGTTTAATACAAGTCGCTTGTATTCAGGCTGTGCAAATGAACTAAAATACTCTGTCTCTTGGTAAACTGGTCATTTGAACAGTTTGGGTTGTATTCACATGGCATCTAATTTGCCCAAGTTCTCAGTATAAGTGGCGTAAGCAGCATAGCAGATTGACTTCTATAATACCCTCACTTTGTGCTCAGTTGTACTAAAATTTGATGAACAACCTGGGAACTCAGTTTCCATGGACTTAGTGCTAATGGGATATTAACCTTGCTTCTGGCTTCTCACACTCTGTTTCATGGGGTTATTTTGGTACAAGTTGGAGTTTGTGAGGGAACTAAACCTGTAGTTCTATTGTCTGTGCCTGGTGGCCTGTACTTTCCCACAAAGCAAGCCATTCAATCAGCCATTGTTTGGGATACCTCCAAGTACTTTGGTATTGATTCAGTGGTGCTTTTTGCCTTTGAATTAGTAGCCAGCCTTGGCTCAAAAATGCACACTCTGGTATCTTACTCAGTTTTGTCAGGAAGGAACAGAATGGACAATTAGTGTAACACAAGAATTATGTGCTATTCAAAGCTAAAATGAGATTAATGCGTTTAGTCTTGAAAACCTCAACAGATATTTGTATCAGACCTTTAGGAGTCATCTCCTCGCCAGACATGGCTTCTCTTTCTCTGCGCCTCAGGAAAAGCAACAGCAATTTCATTTTTACCATACCTTATATTTCAGAAGAGCAATGGGGACTGCTATAAAGCTTTCACCTATAAATTTATGGTTGGGAATGAAGTAATCAAATAACCATCGGTGCCCTTGGAGAACATAATTTCTTATTAGTACTTGGTTAGCATTGTGCAAACCAGCAGACCAACAGGGATGCTGAGTTGACTCCATTTTCAGGCCCACCTTCTCTAAAGACACAGAATGCATTCACAGTGTAGAGGTTTCATGCATTGTTGATGGACAGTCAGTTTGGATGAGAAGAGTCTTCCGACATTTGAAATGGTTTCTTTCTGTCCATCTTTATGGTCAACCTGTGTAACTGAAACATGTGAAACTGTGAAGTGTAACTAATGTGGAAAATCATTGCTCCTCATAGGAAGTGAAGGTGCTCAGTACAGAAGACTGGATAACTGGTAGCTCTAAGTACATGTCCCGTTGATAAAACCTGTTAGAAAAAACGGTAGGTTTCATGGGTGTATGTGGAAATCATATGGAGACTCTGAAAATAAGACTTGAGTGACAGTGTCAATGACTGTCAACCTGCTGCTGCTAAAATGCAGTTTTGGTCTTATTTCTTTGGGTGGTTGTCTGGAGAATTATTCCTTCAGTAATTTGTGAAATCACCTTTTTCCTTTTAAATTCTTTAATAATATCCTTTTACAATAGCTAACAGCTCTGTACGGGTGTTTATTTTTTCTGTCTTCTTTTATTGAAATCATTATGTACCATTTTAATTCCATGGGGCAGAAACTATTCCTACTGTGGTAGTACAGCAACTCTTGCAATGGGAACCTCAGCCGTATTTATCATGAAAACAACTGCTAATATGCTGTTGAAGTGTTTATCATAAACACTACTTACGATAGAAATGCTAAACTACTGGATAGCTGTATCACGACAGCTCCTCAATTTCCTCGCTAAATTGTAAAGATAAGTTACAGAGTTCAGATCTGAATTTATTCTGAGATGTGGGTAATCCTGGGTTTGCTTCTCTGTCATGTGGAATAAACCCGATCTCAACTGTATGTCTATAGAATAAATAAAGTGGATATGAACCATGGAAATACGGAAGATCACAAAAGCCCACGTTTTTTGGTATTGCGCAGTATGTACGAGGGCATAAGCTTTTGCTAGGATACTTTGTATATGATGTAAATTACTTTTCCGTGGCTGGAGTGAAGATGAGAGTTTTATTTTAAGGCATTCTCTTTCTTCATAATCACTAGAGGTATAGGTTTTTTTTAGGAGACAGAAAAATGATACAGCAAAGACATTATATACTCCAGCATGCTTTAATAATGCCTGAAACTGAAAAATGAACTTTTCCTCTGATATGTGAATAAACACTCACTTCCAAACCATGCTCTTTTTCAGAAGTACATTATTTTTATTTACATTTTCGATCCCCCAAAAACATACAAATCACAACTCACAGTTCACATCCTAAATCTCTTCATGTGACAGAAGGTATTGCAAATGTGCTCATGAACGAGGAAAAACTCAGCATTGCTCAACAGGTCTATTTTTTAAAAACTCAATTCCACGAATGAGATATGGAGTAAATTCTCACATTGGCACGTGGGATTCCCACTGATTTCATAAGGAAATACATTACACACATCAAGGGCAGAACACCCCTTAGAAAGAGCTTTTGGATAACTGTGAATTGGTTTTGTTCAGCTGCTTCAAAAAGATGAATAATAAAAAAAAAATCTGGTTCCAAATTCATCTCTGTTTTAAGCTTCAGTAAAGTGGAAGTATGTTAGTGACTGCAAGTGGGGTAGAAAAAAGAATAATCAGGCTAAGGAATTTCTATAAAATATTAAGCAGGTACAAAGACTAGTTCTCTGTTCATGGTTTTGCGCAATAGGATGTGAATAAATAATTATATAATATCTAACTCATACAACTATTATGGAGGCAAACAAGTTATTTAAAAGAATAGTTTCAAAAAATATCTTTTATAAATATTTTCAGGGAGCTGAGCATGTGGGTCTCAAAGAATCAGCAGGGTTCTCCTAAGTTTAGTGGAAGACCACTCAGATATTACAGGGTAAGGGTTTATTTACTGACTCTGCCCATAACCACATGGAAAGACCTATTCATTGGATGTACAATGAAGTAATTAGTCAAAACACTTTATTTACAGCATATGGGAGTAATTGTGCTTATTGGTATGAGGCATAAGAACACAGCTTTAATGGCTGTTTAGCAAATGCAGCTTTTTATTCTCCAACTAGTTGCTGTCCAGAGTTTGCATGTATATGCAGCAGAAATGATGCCTTGAAGCATCATTCTCCTAAACTTTAGTTTAGCTGGTTTAGCAAGCTGGGTTTGGGGTTTTTTGGGGTTTTTTACCTTTTTTTTGCAGACCTTGCTGAAGGGAAATGCACACTTTACTCTGTTTTTTGCAAGATCATATTGATTTCTGACTTGGCAAAACATTTTACTAGACCTCAACTCTGCATCTCAGATTACAAACCAATTTCTGTATTACAATACTTCAGTTTCAATTTTAACTTACAAGTATGAGAATATGTTGTGCAAAAACTTGTAATCTTTCAAGACCCCTACTTTCTTATAGAATAATGGAAAAACCCAAATTCAGAGAGAGTTCTGAAACACACTAATGGGTTTCAGAAGCAGAAAAGATCCAGTAAATGCAGCAGGATTAAATTTTTTTTGGTAGAACCCTGTCATTTACAATACTTTGCCTCACATCATTTGCTTCAGTCCACTCAAATATTTTAATGAAGATTTACCTTTCGGTTTTAAATGGTTATGATACAGATTCGGGTTGTTTTCTGTTCCGCAGAACACTGTGGAACAGGCACATATGACTAGGCAGAGCAGATTGATCGTGACGGGCAACTCACTAATAGGGTCTGCAAGATGTCATGAAAGAATTAACAAATCAAATGAGAGTGAATCACTCATAAGAAAGAGTTTGTTAATAAGGAAGCAAGAGCTTTTAGCTTTTACGGTAGTGTCTTCCATGAGCTGTAAAGTAATACACAGGAGAAAAAAATCCCAGATCCCACAGCACCGAATTTATTAACAATCAGCCATTGCTAACTCCTCAGTGAGGTACAACTTGATTGGAATAATAAACCTGCACCACTGAGGTGAGTTATTTATGGTGGGCAAGGGAAACACACGGCTGAACACTAGTGGTGTGGGAGCATCGGGAAAGCTGTGAATCCAGCTGTTTATTGCCCGGTCTACTCTGCCCTCATCACTTGCCTTTCCATTGGCTTTACAGCCCTGGACAGGGACTCCAGCCCTTCAGCACCTCACTTTAGTTCTCCATGAAGCTGATGCTATCCTAGGAGGCTCCTGTTCCCGTGGAACAGGAGTGAAATGTGACCGTGGGCACATTGAGGTCCTTCTGCATCCTTCCGGAGCTGGAAGGAGCTCTGAGGCAGAGGGCAGGGTTTCTGCGGCCGACGCCCTGTCTGCCGGGCTCCCCCCAGGCCCTGCGCCACCGTGGTGAGGGGAGCCCGGAGCGGTCGTTGCCCTGGAGATT
>NW_010223612.1:5499-32670 GCF_000690775.1 Eurypyga helias | reverse complement strand
CCCCCGGCTACCAAAACCTTGCCACCTAAACCCAGTACAGTGCAAATGATAGGTCATTGCTCCCAGGTAAAACATAATTGTTACGACCAAGTTAATTGGAAGAAGACATCAGGAAAGAAATAGGTTATCTTCCCCAGAGGATCCAGGAAAATTAGGCTAATAACGTAAGGTGTGTTGCCTGGAGCAAAGCTTAACATAATTTTTGTGGGTTTTGCTTTCACACAATGCAATTGCTTGTATGTATTTTTCTTGTTGGGAGAACTCTGAATAAATCCTTCTCTGGGTTGTCTATCCGTGTGTCAGTCTGGAAGGAGGTTCTGTGAAAAACCTGGTGTTGCATCTCATGTAGCATTTTTCGTGTGAATATTAGTGCATGAAACTAAAATACAGTTGTAATGAGCATTTGAGTGGATATAAAAGTGAACCAAAGAGAAGCATAAGCACAATCAAAATGGATTTGTAAACTGGGGAAAAGGAGGGGGAAGAGGGAGTGACTAATATTTGCAGTTCTTGACATGATTGTCAGATGTTCGTTTTGGTGACATATGTGAAATGTAGTGGCAACCTGCACCTAAATGCATCAGAATCAGTTGGAGAGACATGGCTAAGTGCCACGTGCTGCTGGATTGCAAAACCACCACTCTGCACATCTGTCTCACAGCACGCCGTGAGGAGGAATGGAGAGAAGCTGCCAGCTCTGCAGATGGGTAGCTGGCTTTCCCTTCCCTGGTTGTGACATACCTGAGCCATCGTCACTACATTTGTTTTTTAATAATCTACCTGCCTACGTGGTGCTTCGGCATGTGGCAGCACACGTGATGGTTTGCTCGACTCAGCAAGCTGACATTTTTAAAGTATCATCTATTCTCGGTGGCAGTTTTTAAAATACCTTTTTACTCTGTTACATACATTTCATTACTGGTTCTGCTTCCACAAGGCTAACAGAAACCTCTGGATAGAGCATCCCTGCAGTTGCTGGGGTTTGATATTCTTCTAAAGCATAGTCTAGGTGCTGTTCCACACAGAGTGAGTCCTAATAGATAGGATAAAAGCATTGCAACATCATCTGTGCCTTTCTGGAGGCAGGTCACGCTGGCTCTACAGGCAGTTCAGATAATTACAACCCAGGGACTCCTGTGCCAGACACCTGTATCCCTCTTGAACTGTTCCTCACTCTTACCGTAGAATCACAGAATGGTTTGGGTTGGAAGGGACCTTAAAGGTCATCCGGTCCCACCCCCCTGCCATGGGCAGGGACACCTTCCACTAGACCAGGTTGCTCCAAGCCTCATCCAGCCTGGCCTTGGACACTTCCAGGGATGGGGCATCCACAGCTTCTCTGGGCAACCTGTTCCAGTGCCTCCCCACCCTCTCCGGGAAGAACTGCTTCCTGATATCTAATCTAAACCTCCCCACTCACCCCAGGGAGACTTCTCAGGTGGGCTGTGTTGTGTGGCACAGTGTTCCCACACCCACCACTGACCCTTCAGGAAGTTAGAGGTGTAAAGAGTCACAAAGTTACCTCCGAAACACATCAAACCGTACGTCATTCTGCCCTGAATAAGGTCATTCTTGTTTACGGGTTTCTCTCCAATCAAATATTCACTGCCATTTGCACAGTCAAGTATTACTGTGGTAGGCACAAACATGGCAGAAGATGATATTCTCTTGTCTTGAAAAATTCTGACTTGTGTGTTCGTGGAAAACAGGCGAGTCAGCCTAGAAGCCTGCTTCCTCTTTGCCTACATCAAAAATACTCCTGGATGAGAGACACTCATCACTGCTTCACAGAGACCGTGTGTCGAAAGAGGTGGCATTCTTCTCTGCAGGGAAACAACGTTTCAGGAGGGTGAATGACTTCCACAGAAACATAGGTAGAAGAGCCTCCAGATAGCAGGCTGAAGACTCCTGGGATAATGAAAAAGAGCTCCTGCACCTTGCAGACTTGGCAGAACTGAAACCATGGCTTTGGGGATGTTGCACCATTTAGTGTAGGTGAGTGCCTTCCTTTTCCACATGGGAACTAGATTGTAGGTGATGTTTTGATGATGTTGTAGGTCTGGGTTTGTTTGGTTTGGATTTGGGCTTTTGGAGAACCAGGGAGGAAGTGGCAGGAGCAAAGGTGAAGGAGGTGGGAAACCATTTTGCCTTTCTCATAGAATTGGCAGGGAACAGGTAATATAACTAGGGGCTGGAGATGTACGATGTTAGTACTTTCCTGGAAGTTCACGACATCCTGCTGCTGTGGTGGATAAAGCCCAGCAGCACAAGTTAAAAGGATCAGGAAGAACGAGACTTCACAAGATCAACTGTCACCTGTGGCCAAGGGGAAACCTCAGAGCTTTCAACAAATATGTCTGTTGGTATTTTCTGTCTTTCCCAGTAGGAAACAAGCAGAGGCTTTAAAAGCAAGCTGAACCCTGTGGTGATTTAAATGAGACCTACTTCATGCTTTGTGTTCTGTGACGGGAGCATTACAACCCTTCCAAATGATCCGCTATTAAGTTCATGGGAAATGTGGAGCCTGTTGCTTTGTACCCACCTCTTATCTGTCATTAGTCATCCGTGTCCACATCAGTGCCAAAAGGCAAATTGCATGAAAACAGAGCTATGCTTTTATTGCTGCAGATGCTCCCAAAAACCCATGGAAGAGACACACTGATTTGCAGCAAACTTCAGAACCCAGGAGCTTGAGAATCCCACCCTGGATCTGTCCAAGGGTCTACCTAGTCCCCATGTCTAACAGAGAGGGAGTCTTTGATGAGGAAGAACATTTGAAGCTTCATTTCTTTTTGCAAATCGGACATTCAGCCAGCTTTTAAAAAAGTCATTATCTTGAAAGATGCTTCTAAACTACTGCCCGGTGCTGATGAAAGCAGAGCAGTGTTTTCCATCAATCTGCAGGATGTCTAATTGAATACACTAGTATGATCTACCTGTCCAAATTAACAGGCATAACAGTTTCCAGTATTGGAGCCTCCAGAAAAATTCATGCTCCACAAGTGCAGAGATCATATGATGGCTGGAAGGGAATTCTGCCGTCTTTACTCTTACTATTTTAGAAGCACCTGGAGAATAGATTTAATAAATGTGAAACATCCCAAAACTTACCTCTTCCCCCAGACAAAAGCAACTTGAATTCCCAAGTTTTAAGCTGCTAGAGTTTCACAAGTTCTCAGTGAGGTGAAGTTACTGCACACAGGAATATATCCTCTTGTAGAGGTGCGGCCTGAGGAAGGCAGTGATGGGCACTTTGAATAATTTATTTCTACCAGCTTGTCTCCTGCTGCCAGATTCTTATGCCTTGGGCATAAAAATATACTCATTTGCACAGTGGTTGGAGGGCTGAATTTGCCTGTGCTGGGAGACATGGGGGCACCAGACAAAGATCCAATTGAGGGTTCCAAGTTGAGCAGTGAAGGAACCTGGATTACCATAATGCTTGCTTCTGCTGCTTCGTGTTTCTCTGGAGTACAAACTTCAGGGACTCACTTGAAGCTTATGCTTATGGGACCAAGAACCAAACTACTTCCTAGGTCATCTTCCCTGGCCCTCCATCTCCTGCAGGTTTTCTTTAAATTGTACAGCTTTGGGCATCCTGAAGTAACATTAGACATATCCAGAGAGCCTTTTGGCCCTTCAGGCCTCCTAGACGTCTCAGTGAGGGACAGCGGAGGTTATGCTTTTCGGAGGGATGACTCATATGCTTGCCACGGGCAGAGAATCAACTATTCCATGGACCAAGATCCCCTGCAAGCTGGCCAAGCAGAAAAATTGGCTTTAACTATAAAGGTAGCTGGTAGCCTGCCCTTCACTTGGAGGTAAGAGGAGTTGGAGAGCTGCCACTGTGGGAATGTACTTCAAAAATAAGGATAGAAATGAGGAAAATGTTAAAATGGAGAGAAAACGCCAGTGAAAGAGCCTGTTATAAACACTTCTGAAGGCTCACCAACATAAGGCTCAGGTGCTAGTACGGTGCAGCAGGTCTCATGGCTAACTGACAAAAGGAGGGGGCTTGGCAGATAGCTCTGGATAAAAGTTTATTAAGAAACATACTTTCTAGCATTCAATTACATCATATTGTTTCCAAAACAGAGAAATTTACCTCTAGGTTTAACGAGCAGTGTAATAATATGGATGTATCTGTAGTTTTGCTTCTGAGGGAATTGGGAATGGATTCCTCAGTCTGATCTCGAGGTTTGGTTCTTTTCACGCAGCTTCCTGAAATGCTGTGAGCCTCCAATTGCTGTGGAATTAGATCTTCTTCTTACAGAAGACTTTAATGGGCAGATCCCACAGCATCGGGGTTTGGTCAGTGTCTTCTGCTGAGATGTACCTGTGGAAGAACTGGAGGAGGATGGAAGAACAGGTGAAACAGTCTTTGGTACCAGCTCCTGAGGAATGAGGGGCTTGTCAGGGAAAGCTTTGTAATTTCAGTGTCTGAGGCTGTATCTATTCTGCTGGTTTTCCCTGGAACACAGATTCACAGAAAGCCAGATGGTTTGTTCATTCACATTTACTACATGTCGACTCTCCCTTCGCTTCCCAGCGCGGGGACAGATAGGTGCCGTGGCTGGTACGTAGGGACGAGGCAGCGTAGCGGACAGCCCAGCTGTGGCGTGGTTTAGACATGGCTCATGGGGCAGGGAAACTCGCATCCGTAGCGGGCCTTGCTCTGGCCCTGCAAGCAGCACGGGCACGGATGGCTCGAGCCACCTGCCTCCAGCATCTTCAGCGTGGCACTGTTGAGGTTCAGTTCGGTGTAGCCTAAACAGCAAAGGATTTCAGCACAGATCTAGTCGTAAACCCGTCACTGGTGGGACTCCCCTGAGCCGTGGATTTGTGATGTGGGACTTGCGTGGGACCAGACCTGCTGCTGTTGGCTGTGGGCAGGGTCCTTGCCAGCACCTGACGTGGGAGAACTTGGTTCATCCCTGCGAACAATGACTTTTGAGAAAGCACGTGACCTCTTGTTTTGCACAATAAATACTGTTTGGGGGTTGTTTCTCTCTCACTAGGCTTCTAGAAGCAATTATCTTATAAATCCCTTTTCTAAAGATTTTTTAAAAATCCTTTTCTGCCATTTCTTTATACACAGTTGTGTGTAAGCCTTGCGTTTTTCTCAGCTTTTAGTAATTTTTGTAATTCTAACCTTCCACCTGCCTGGTTTACTTCAAGGCAAGCTTCGAATGTCCCAGACATAATGACTTTAACAGTATGTCCCTCCTGTAAGTAGCAGTTAACAGCGGTAAGACACCCAGAGACCAGGTTTTAATCAGCCTTGACTGAAGACTAAAAATGATTCACTCCTGTCAGCGCTGGGCAACACAACAAACAGCTCTCCAGCAAATCACTTAAGCAGAAATATGTTGGCATGTTTCTATAGCAACTAAGGAAAAATATTTCACACAAAAGTCCATCTGCTGCAACATAGAGGGAGATCTGGCCAAGGATCCCGTTATAAATTAATCTTAATTTGCAAATTTTATTTTTTGCAAACTTCACGCAGCCACTTGCACAAAAAGGCAGAACGTAAGTGAGAGGAAAGACAGTTGATTTTTAGATAGAGGCTGTCAATTAATCAACAACCTGGTCATTAATTTGGGAAGCAGTGATTGTCTGAGGATGAAAAATCACAGTGCATTTGAGAGGTATTCATCTTCATTGCTGTTTACCAATCAGGCTCCGTCACACCATCTTGTACGCAGCATATTTGGAAACACACTTTATTTTTTCAAAGGAGGCTAGTAGCAAGCATCCAATTTTTTTTTTTTTAAACCATTTTGGTTTGATTTACTTGTAAAGAGTTACTCAAATTTATTCAGCCATATAAAATGCTTTGTAGAAGCCATCAAAGTGAGGAGAGGGGGGAAAAACCAATGCGATAATTTGGACTGCGATGCATTTTATTTTATGTGATGTCAACACTTCAAAGCCTATTGGAGCTGCGCTCGGGAGATCTGAAACATTTTACGGGGTGCTTGGTGTCTGTGCTACAAACCATCTCCAACTATAGATCCTCTTGCACAATGTTCACATGCTGCTGCCAGTGTTTCTTTCTTTCTTCCTCACTTGCTGCTTTCTATGTCTCCTCTGGCAGTTTTACAGAGACCCCAAAAATAAATATAAAAGGATAAATCAGAAAACCAAAAGGAACTTTATTCCAGCTGGGAAGCATGTAGGCCAGTGTCCTAGAAGGTGTGCCAGGTCTCCAGTGTCCAGAGGAAGGAAATTCCAGCCTGAATGGGTTCTGTCACCTGGAGCAATTTAAGGAAGGCTAGACCTTAAGATACTTGAGGGAGAGATTGTTATGTATTATACTTGATGATCTGGGTTGGAACGAGTCCAGAGGAGGCCACGAAGATGCTCCGAGGGCGGGAGCCCCTCTGCTATGGGGACAGGCTGAGAGAGTTGGGCTTGTTCAGCCTGGAGAAGAGAAGGCTCCGGGGAGACCTTATAGCACCTTCCAGTGCCTGAAGGGGCTACAAGGAAGCTGGGGGGGACTTTTTACAAGGGCCTGTAGTGACAGGACAAGGGGTAACGGGTTTAAATGGAAAGGGGGGAGGTTTAGATCAGGAAGAAGTTCTTCACGGAGAGAAATATTCATGCTTTTCAATACTGAAAAGTATTGAACCAGGGTTGACGGTGTGAGCGCCTCAGTGGGTGTATTTCAGTGTCTCCCTGCTGCCAGGATGCCATATTCTGAGCTGAAATAAGACCATGCAGCTAAAGTGGACGTAGAACCTAATGGTTTATTCCTGTGCCCATACTAGCTTGTGCTGTAGGAAGTCCATGATGTATCTGCAGTGATCACCGTTTTACTGTGGAATTATTTAGGATATAAATTCAGCCTTCTCTGAAATCCATCCTAGGTCTGTCTTCATGAAATGCTGTAAAGAGCATCTCTCTAAATTATTGTTCATGTAATGGTTAGAATTTGCGCTTTAATAGTAAGGCTTAGATTTGGTGATGGAAATACTGAAATCAGTTGCTTCTGACTTCACCTCCCATATATTTTGTCGGAGCTCTCTGGTACATTTAAAGTATTCTGTAGGTGCTTTTCATTGCACTGTTCTTGTGGGTAGCAAGTGGGTTTGATCAAGTCATGGATGGACAGCTGAGATCCCTTTCCAGCATTGTTCCTGAAACCAAGTCTGGATATCCCAGGAAGGGCTATACTTCCCCAAAGCAGGAAGTGCCAGAAATGTCATTAATCTGACACTCCTGTGGTTTTAGCCTGATTTCTGAACTTCAAACATCTGATAAGCTTCAATCTTCTGCAGTTCACCCATCAGTAGCTCATGTACCCAATGTGCAGGGTATTGTAATGACATGTGTGAGTTTTCCAGAGGTTTAAAGTGTAAGCCAGATTTTCTTCCAGTAGAAAATATTATTCCAAGACTGGTTTAGGTGAAGAGGACATTTTGCGATGTGATACTATGTGAGCTCAGTCAGCTTATAAAAAACGTTTTCTGAAAACCAGCGGTTTTAAGAAGAGAGTAGGAGTCCTGGAGTAGGAGTAATATAATATTTTACTTTATTGCAGCAGCTACTTGCTTTGTTTATAGCTGTATTTGACAACTTTATTCTATTTTGCTTTCCCATTCTATTTTTACATCATCTCCACTTTGCTTCAGTTGGATCTGTCAGCTAAAGCCCTGCAGAAAGCCTGGCCACAGCCCAGGGCTCATCCGTAGGCAGGGTGGGCTCAGGCGCCAGCACTGTCTGCTGACCATCAGCTGGTTGGCACCCAGGGGCTGCCGTAGCTCCATCTCTCCTGTCTTCCAACAGCTCCCCATTCTCTTGGGAAGCCTCTTGGTAGCATTTCTTGAAGACTTGATGGCTCCTGTACTGCCTCCATCAAGTAAGACAGCCGGCAGGTTAATGACTACTGCCTGTGCATAGCCAAGCTATCGTAAGGAGTGTAGGGAGAAGCCTAGCTACATCAGAACATGTCCTTTCTGCCCATTCTGCCTCGGACCAAAGGTCCTTTCTCCACAGCTGGCCGTTAGGAAGGCCTGAAGAGGAGTGTTTAGACAGGGTGGGTGCACATGGCTTCCTCCTGTGCTCCTCCAGCTCCTAGCTGCAGCCTCTTCCTGGACTGCACCAGGTTTCTGTATATCCCCTAGCCTTCCATGGGTTTCTTTTCCCTAAATATGTCCAGTGTCTTCTGGACATGCAAACTTCTTAGCACCCTTTGTTGCTGAAGGGCTGTGAGACAGGGAGGGGACACTCAGCTACCTGCAAATTCCTGTCATCTCACAGGAGACATGTTCGAATTTGGGAAGGGGAGGGCACTGATGATGTAGGACATGCTGTAGAGATCTCATGACACATGAATGAGTAATGAACATGAAGCAGTTGGCATGAAAAGAGGCTTAATAAAATTTTTGTTGTGGGACCTGTCTAGGAAGTAACTAAACTTTCAAAGAAAATAGAACGTTGTGTAAACAAAAGGAGACTTGGTTATTGTCAGCTACGCGAACCCAGTTCTGCAAGGTTCGGTTGCTCCTGTCATGAGCCTGGTGCATTGAACCTACCGAGCAGGAGAGAAGGGAGCACTGATTCAGGTTTGGCATCACCGGTATGGCAAAAAAAATATACATGTGGATGCTTTCCAGCCTCACAGATCTCATGAGGTACTGTTCTAGTCATAGAATCACAGAATCACATAATGGTTTGGGTTGGAAGGGACCTTAAAGACCATCCAGTTCCAACCCCCCTGCCATGGGCAGGGACACCTTGCACCAGACCAGGTTGCTCCAAGCCTCATCCAGCCTGGCCTTGGACACTTCCAGGGATGGGGCATCCACAGCTTCTCTGGGCAACCTGTCCCAGTGCCTCCCCACCCTCTCCGGGAAGAACTTCTTCCTGATATCCAATCTAAACCTCCCCACTTTCAATTTAAACCCGTTACCCCTTGTCCTGTCACTACAGGCCCTTGTAAAAAGTCCCCCCCAGCTTCCTTCTAGCCCCTTCAGGCACTGGAAGGTGCTGGAAGGTCTCCCCGGAGCCTTCTCTTCTCCAGGCTGAACAAGCCCAACTCTCCCAGCCTGTCCCCATAGCAGAGGGGCTCCAGCCCTCTGCTCATCTTCGTGGCCTCCTCCGGACTCGCTCCAAGTGGTCAATATCCTTCTGCTGTTGAGGGCTCCACAGCTGGACGCAGCACTCCAGGTGGGGTCTCACCAGAGCAGAGTACAGGGGCAGAATCCCCTCCCTCGACCTGCTGGCCACACTTCTCCTGATGCAGCCCAGGATACGGCTGCATAGTCCTGCGTGACTCTTGAAGGCCAAGGGGATGAGCTGATCGTGTCACGCTCAGGCTGGGATGGCGTGGGTGACAGCAGGGCACAGAGCTCAGTCTTTCTGCCTTCAGCTTCCCTGCCCAGCTTCTAGGGACATTTCCTTCGTTCAGGTTTGGTGCCAACGATTCAGACTGCTGCTTGATTGCAGCTCCGATTCCTCTGCCTCACTGCTGGCTAAGGTATTTTGTTATTCACAGCTCTTCTTCCCTCACAGAGCTTTTTAAAATAGTGGGTTATGATGGTTGTACCTCACATTTCCTATTACCGCTTTCCCCACTACGGGTCGTGGTCTTTGCCATGTTCGAAGTGCTGGGTGTAAAGCTGGAGTGAACAACTGCTCGGAAGCCTTGCCTACCCGGAGATGTGCATGGTCAAAGCACATCTTTATTTGGAAGACAGATCGTGCCATGGGATTAATATTTGTATATATGACATGTTTGCGAATTCAGCCTCTTGTTAGTCATGATTTTGGCTTGTCTAATAGCGTTTTTATTGGGTGGATACCGGGGCTGCTGTTGAAGGATGGTTCTGGTTCTTTGGTTTAACGTGGAGCGACCGTAGAATTACAACTGTAGCTTTCTCAGACTATTTCAGGATTAACTTTTTCCATGGTCAGTCTGTGATAAATTCAACACCAACACAAACACAAACCCCGAACAATCTGGCTATATCTGTTATTTTGGACTTGACTGGGCTAAATCTTCCTGTTGTAAAAATTGGCATTGCTCCTTTTAGGTGGAAAGCCAGCCAGAATGGGGGTACATAAGAAACTGAAAGCTCCAGTAACCTGTTTGGTGGGTTCCCAGTGGAAAGGCAGCATTTGACCGGCTCAGGAATTACACAACTGACTTTGTTCAAACCTGTTGGGTGTTGTACCCCTTGGTGGAAACGAGAAAACAGGGATAGAAGAGAATTTTTTCACTGCATCTGAATTATGAGCCCTCAGAATTTTTTCTGGCATGTTTATCAGTTTATTTCCTTTTACTTTCTTTGCTTCATCAGCGTCTAAGAATGCTGGGGATGGAGAGACAGAGTGGATTTGGTAGTTGGTTTATCACATCGTTGTAAATTGGCTACAAGTGCTGTGAGGCACTTGCATATAATCCTCACATAGAGAATGGGACTGGAAAGACTGGAAAAATCTCCAAATATTTTTGTACATCTGGTACATCTTTGCCAGTCTGTGTGCCCCGAGTGTGTCGTGACATAGAGGCACTCCAGCTATTTCTGTCTGCCCTTAATATTTTGTGCTTCCTGAACCCTTATTAATTAGGATATTAATTTCCATATGTAGTTTTGGAACAATGCCATGCTGTGAAGGAGCTTTTTCTCACGTGCCATTATTCTGCCTTTGTTCACTTAACCCGCGCTCTGATGCCGTTCCTTGCAGCACACGTCAGGTAGGGCTTGGGAAGTGAAAATTTTGGCACAGAGAACAGAGGCTCTCAGGGGGTTTTACATAGTGTCAGGTTATTTTTTAAAATGCTGTAGATGCAGATTTACCGTATCTGGTTTCTGTGCAGCAAATCATTTGTGAACAGATTTTCATTTTTACTGCTGTAGTGACATTTATCAAGAGAGTGTATGCAAATGTGCTTCATGCTAGCAGTTGTTCATTAAGGGTGCATTTGCTACTTGTTATCTATGGCATGTGACTCGTTTCATAAACAAACTGGATTTGTTCCTTCTACCTGACTAGAGAAATGAGCTCCTTCAGTACTAGAATAACAAAAAGCAATCAAAATATAACCACCTTGTTTATGCAGAGGAAATAACCAAATTCAGAAAGAAATGTCCCTTGATGGCTGCCCTCCCCAGTACCTGCAGCCTTCCCCAAAAATGCCCATGAACAATACCTCATTTTTCTCCACGACAGAGATTCTGGTGTGAAAACTGCTGCCTTTGGCTGGCTGCACACTGCTGGCTGCTGATTGAAGGCAGCAATTAAAAGCGTAACCCTGCTGTATATGTCAGCTTTACGTTCAGAAGTGAACTACCGTCCAAAGGCCAGGGGTGCCATAGGTTATACTACACAATTTCAGGATCTAAAGTTGTCCCCTACCTGATACCTTGACATGAAGGCCACTTTGATTGCTTGAGTAAACAAGGCTGTTCAAAAGTTTGCAGTTGTTGGGATCTCAGCCTTCGTAGGTCAAGGTGGAGCTTGGTCACTACTGAGCAGCTACCACCAGCGCTTTTGGGGACTATAAAACCTGTTGAATTGTAATCTCAGTTTGGCATGTTGGAAAGGGAATTAGGTGCCTCTTTGACTTTTAAATGATCTGAAGAGGAATGCACTTGATACAGGTGGTAAGAATTATTCTTGGAGTCCTCAGATATTCCAGGCACACATCTATTTTCATTCCTCATAAACGTATCCCTGGTGAGAGGGGTGGGGACATCAATTAAAAGGCAAGCCATTTTCCACAGTAGCAAAGGATCTGAAACGAGCGTTCTGCAGATTAAGCAGAACAATCTCCAGAGGTTTTGCCAAACAAATTTTTCAGATTTCTTCAGGATTCTAGTCATGGCCTGTGATCTGAAACACTTGCCAAGAATTCAGCAGAAAGAGGAAAAATACCCCAACCCTGAAGTTTTGAACAGGGAGGTGGTTTGTGGGTTTCATGGGATTGCATCAGAAGTCTGATCTTCCCGGCAAAAGATATTCTCTCTGCAAACAATGAATCCCCTAAAACCACAAGTGCCATGAAGTCAAGCAGCATGTGGTTTGGATATGAGCAGGCCAATTTGTCAACTCTGTTTCATTCAAGGAGGAGGAAATATGAGTGGAAAAACATTGAGATTAAAAAACCCACCTCAGGATACTTGCTAGAGATTGATCCTCCCGAAGCAGAATATAACCTTGGTTTTCCTTAATGGGACTCTCCTGTATTTGTGCTTCAGCGGCGCTGCTAGGTGATCTGAATAATACATATTTATAATGTATCTTATTTTTTGACTGGCACGGGGAGTGTTATTCTAGGTAATACAGTATTCTGAGGGAATTTCAGTTGTGCTACTTTAGAATCCAGTGTAAATATTGTGATGAATTTCTAGCAGATAGTCTCAATAGACAAACACTCTCTAGGAGGTGGCACTGCCGTTGTGCATCTAGGAGTGACTGCGCTCGGCTGCTACGTGTAGATCCCGTAGACAGGGCTGAGGCAACTGTCCCAATATTACCATGTCATTATAACTGGTCACAGTATAGAATGTTTGAGGCAAAGCTTTTTTACTTTTCTTACTGTTGCTGAACATGCCCAACACCTTCCCTTTCTCAACAGCAGCAATAAAAGCATTTGGAAAAGTATTTACCATCTTTACTTAATTTTTGTCTTCTTTGTCCTTCAGGAGATAAAAGTTGGGTCTGTTTAAATACTCTGATCTACAGGAAAAAAAAACATTTCCCCACCTAGACAGTATTCTGCAGAACTGGTGGGTGAAATCTTGGCTTTGTGCAGTTATAGAGATAAAAATATTTAGGTATACTGTAAGGATTTTGTGAAAGGTGCGCTCCACAGAATAAGCAGAATTTCTCAGTGGCTTTACTGCGATTGGACAAGGAAAACAGCTCTTTCTAAATTTTAAAAATAAGCTGGGCAACGCAAGTCACATTACTCTGCATGTGCAAGGATGAGGATTTCAGTCTGGAAGTTCATTTTGCTGTGAAACGGAAATCTTGAAAGTCCTTCTTGCTGCAAAGTCCAACTTACCATAACTAAGCAAAGCCATTGCAAAGGTGAGCATCACACTGCGGTTTCCGCTCCCTGTTGCTTTAACTCAGGGAATTCCTTTTTCTTGTGTTTTAGTCTTTGCTGGTGGTTGCCAGTTTGATTTCCAACTGGTTTAGTCTTGGTATAAGGGGCAGGCAATCTCCACCCACATCTGCATTATTACCTTTGAGAAATTCCACAAAACATGTAGCAACAGCTTTCAAAATCTGCAGAGAGCTAAAATTGAAACAGATTTTAAGCAATAATCTTTTTGCTAAGGGTTTGCTCATGCTGTTGGTGCCCGCTGGCTCCACTTGACCAGTCATACTTTGTGGTCCCAGCTCAGCAGTGTGGGCTCTGGCAAAGCACATCTCCCAGCACTGCCGGTTCACTGGTAGAGACGTCGCCTCTGAAGGATGTATCATTTGTTAAAGCCGTTGGTTTCCACTCCAGGATTGTTAGAGACAAATCAAAATAGAAACTCCATCTCTAACAAGCCAGTACATCAGGGATATTGGTCCCTAGATTTGATCTTCCCTGGAAAGAACCAAACTGAGGTGTCAGCTTATGAGTGAAGATAAATCTACAAAACATTCTCCTTCACCATTTTAAAATAGCAACACGGAAAAAGGGATTGATGACAAGAGAATAGTGATTATCAATGACTAACACAAAATCGTGCCCAAAACCTTTTTTCCTCTTTAATAAAATAATGAAAGAAAACATCTATGTAATCCATTGGGTAGCAGTCTAGATGAAGACACTCGTGCCAGCATTGGCTTCTTCCCACTGGGAAGAACGAGGCCCAAACGTCCGAGGCCCCCGCATTTTGAATTCGGTGCAAACTCCCACTCAGGCTGGCTTTTTGACTGAGTTGCTGAAGAGCAGACCTGGGCAGTTAGAGCTAAACAGGTTCTCCAGCTACGTATCGGATGTGGAGAGAGGACATGTAACCATCCATCCTGGGTCTTGGAGACTCAGGACAGAATTTGTGCTAGCTATGAAAATTAACTGTTGAGCTCCTGTGAAAATCCAGTAAAGAAGCAGAAATGGATGGAGCCCAATTTCTCTATACATAATGTTTGTGTTATTTAGTTCCAACTTAAACAACATCCCACCCAGTTTCTGAGCAGCCCAGGGAACATGGTGATGACTCAGTGGAGGGTAACCGGAGGTCATCAGACATCGGTTCAGTAGCAGTGTGGAGATCAAGACACGAAAATGTGGAAGGTGCAGTGGTTTATACACGAATATGGGCGGAGGCCAAAGGTACAGAAGGAAAGTGGGACGTTGCATGATCTTTGGGCTGCCCCATGAAGTGTTTGCCTGAGGTATAGTTGCAGTCAGCAGAATGACAACGGAGGAGTTTCCTCGACGGGTGTTGTGCTTTTGTGTAGTGCTTTTCCTATCAGCCAGGCTGTTGACAGGAGTGGGTGTTTGCTGCTTTTCCTTTCATCCCTTCAGAGACACTAAAAGTCCAAAATCAAAATGCTGCTGTCATCTGTGCAGTACTAGAATCTCTAGCTGAGGGTATGGTCGAAGAGCCTAAGCTGAAACAGCAGGAACCAGCCAACCTTGGGTAGGGTTTACATGGGAAGAAGGAAGAATAACAAACAAACAAACAGCCTGGCATTGAGATCCCAGGCTATGCTGGGAACACAAGTAGTTAGGAAGACTGTATACATCATTATCAACTGGACAATTTGGTCTGCAGCAGCTGAGACAATAACAGATAGAGAACCTTTGGCACTGCTGGTTGTCTCTGAGAGGAGCCGCACAGCAGTCACCAGCACCCATTTGGCTGGTGTTGAAAAAGGGCATGTGTTTTCCAAATGTGGAAAATTTGTTTGGGAAACACTGATCCTAATAAAATGCCCAAATATGACTATGTTACTGAAATCTTAGGTTACCTACCACATCAGGTTTCTTTTTAGGGAATGTGTGTGTCCTTCCTTTCTCTGAGCTGTGATTCATGGGGGCAGAACTTCTGCCTTGAATCCTCTCTTTCCATATTTCCAAACCCTTATTTTACTCATGCTCCTTCCTTCCCACACCTGTTTCCAGAACCAGGCTATATCCCAGAAGAGCCAGAGGCGTCCGGTTGACTAAAATTACGGTTATGAGCAAGCTTGAATGGAACAGACAGGATCCGTCCTTTTTTCCACAGGGTGTAAGTCATGTCTAGTAAGGAATGAAAGTCCAAGCTAGAGTTTGTTCAGAAGATAAAAGGGATGGGCGCAGCCCAGTTAAACTTGAGATGGCTGGAGAAGTGTCTGAGCCACATCCCTGATAATAAGTCAGCACAGTGCATAATATCCCTCACTCAGGCACCTGCAAGTGCTTTGTTTTGAGTCCAGCAATCCCAAACGCTGCTCTCAGATAGCTGGGTTTCATCCCTTTTTCACAAAGAGAAATTTGGATTGGCTCTCTCTTTAATTTAAACCATTTGCCCGTTATAACTGCTTTTACAGGCAGAAATCTCTGGTTTCACAAGACTTCTCAAATCACAGTTACCTGGTGAAGGACATGTGCAGCGGACACATGGTCCATTGCTGTCCATAGCACATCTGTGGGGCAACTGGCTCTCTCAGTGCTTCCAGTGTCAGGACTCTCATTCGCACTCTGCTCACACATACTGCCCTGACCTGTTTTTTGCTCAGGATTTCTATTCAGAAACTGAAGAGAGAAGCCCACGACAACAAAGATTATAATGAAAACCAAATTATAATCTACAAATGACACTGTGGACTTAAAAGAACTGTGGGAGGGTTCCCACACAGCCAGCAAATGTTGGGCTGTGTACAGAGCTTATGTGGGTGAACGGTGGAATTGTGACAGGGTTCATTTCTATTCCTTTTGCCAGTTGTTTGTGAACTGCTGATTTAGAATCATAGAATAATTTGGGTGGGAAGGGACCTATAAAGGTCATCTAGTCCAACCCGCCTGCGATGAGCAGAGACATCTTTAACTAGATCAGATTAAATATTTCTTCCTTATATCTAGTCAAAATCTACCCTCTCTTAGTTCAAAACCATTACCCCTTGTCCTGTTGCAACAGGCACTACTGAAGTCTGTCCTCATCTTCCTTACAGCCCTCTTTTAGTACAGAGAGGGTACTGTAAGGTCTCCCCGGAGCCTTCTTTCCTCCAGGCTGAACAAGCCCAACTCTCTCAGCCTGTCCCCATAGCAGAAGGGCTCCAGCCCTCAGAGCATCTTCATGGCCTTTCTAGACCCACCCCAACAAGGACAAGACTTTTCCATTTTTCATTAAGCACCTTTTGTTCCTCATCATTTTGTTTCACCTTCTGGTTCTCACAGTCATGAAATCATTTTCTTAAGTGGTTTTTTTTGTTGGTTTTTTTTTTTTTTTTTGGTCTTATAGTAAGACTCAGGGCTTCCAAGCTGTTGTACATACCGTTACAGTGAAGACCTTCTAATCCAAATAGACAAGACAATTCTCTTTATTCCATTTACATAATCTTTAGGCACCATGAGAGCACAGCTTGTTGAAAGGAGGCGGCGGCAGAGCCAGAAACAAAACCCAGGTGTTGTGCCTTCCAAGCCAGCTCTTCACTCACACCCCTCCCTCCCAGAGCGTGTTTTGTTTGTATCCTTTTCCAGTTTTCAGTGCAGAATGATAAAAAGGGTGGGATTCACCTCCCTTCGCTTCAGAAATCTGAAAGTTAAAACTCGTCTGAGCTAGGTTTTGGTTTCCTGCCAGAGCTGGCACTGCCAGAGGTGATGTAGCCTGTCGTAGGGTATGTGGGTTAATCACCTTCTGCAGGGCACTTGCTGATGTCCGTGACTGCCTACAGAACTGAAGGGGTGAGCTAAAACTACACATTTGTCTCCTAGGTTGGGAGGAGTTGTGTGTCTGGCCTGTGATTGCTTGGCAGATGCTATCCAGAGGGCCAGCCGAGCTGCTGAGCTCTCGCTGACGCCCCAGCACCATCCCAGCCTTTGCACTGATTCCCATTTCATCAGGAGTAGTATTTCAGCTACTACCTTGCCCTCACCTGCTTCCCGAGTGAGGGGGGTTTTAAACGAAACCAAATACATATACTTTATCTGCATACCCAAAGCTCCAGAGTTTATAGCCCAGTGCTTTTCATGTGTGTGAAAATTTAGGTGGGTGGGTTTGTAGTGTATGAGAAGAGAGCACAAACAAACATAAAAACTTACCTCCCTAAACCCTGCCTACATCCATAGCTATTTTAGAGCAAAAATGATAGTTGGCATTAGGTTTGGTTGGGGGCTTTTTTGTCTTTATTTATTGTGGAACCAGGGAGTGTGTTTAGTATGAAACCGGGAGAAGACAGGTGTTTTTCAGCAGGTTCAGAATGAAGCCTGGAAGGCTCTGCCACAAAACAGAAAAAGTAAAAACCCCCCCAAAATGGGTGCAGTGTGAGATGGCTTGTGATGGCGTGGCTGGCACTTCAGCAGCAAATCATCGGTTTTCACTGAGCTCAGACCCAGTACAGAGTAATTTGTGTGAAGGGGTAAGCGGTGGTTGAACGGTTTCTCAAATTGTCAAATGTCTTGTGTATATTTGTTTCAGTATCAGGAATTAGTACAAGGTGGTATGCTAGGAAAAGCTTGTTCTACATGAATCCCCTTTTTAATACTTTTCTATCTGTACGTGCTCTTTGCTGCTTCTGAAATAAGCGTGGGCTGGGCTGACTTCCAGTCTTATAGAATCACGGAAGGGTTTGGGTTGGAAGGGACCTTAAAGACCACCTAGTTCCAACCCCCCTGCCATGGGCAGGGACACCTTCCATAGCCCAGGTTGCTCCAAGCCTCATCCAGCCTGGCCTTGGACACTTCCAGGGATGGGGCATCCACAGCTTCTCTGGGCAACCTGTTCCAGTGCCTCCCCACCCTCTCCGGGAAGAACTTCTTCCTGATATCTAATCTAAACCTCCCCACTTTCCATTTAAACCCGTTACCCCTTGTCCTGTCACTACAGGCCCTTGTAAAAAGCCCCCCCCAGCTTCCTTGTAGCCCCTTCAGGCACTGGAAGGCGCTATAAGGTCTCCCCGGAGCCTTCTCTTCTCCAGGCTGAACACCCCCAACTCTCCCAGCCTGTCCCCATAGCAGAGGGGCTCCAGCCCTCGGAGCATCTCCGTGGCCTCCTCTGGGAGTCTTGAACCAGGATGGCTCTTCTCATTTTCTTCCAGTCTCTCAATTTTTTCTCGACAGCTGATGATAGGGAAAGCCCCACAACACTTCCTATTTCTACCCTCGACAACCATTCAAGGAGTCTCTTATTTTAAACTCTGAGTGTAATGTTTGCAGTGCATCTTCACCAGTCCGGTGTCACGGGCGGATGACACTATTTACACTTTGCTTCCTTTACCAATACTTCAGGCAGCTTACTCGGTGATCTACTTTGGAAGAGCAAGACTCCTTAGGAGCAAAACGTTTGAGAGCCATAGGTGTCAGTAAGTGTCTCTCTAAGCTTAGCTTAGCTTAGCTTAGGTGAAAATCTGAGGTCTGAAATGTTGGGTGGCGACTGAGAATAAGACAACTCGGGCCAGGAAAGCTGTAAAGATGTAGAAAGATTGCAGTCAGCCTAACCCTGTGCTGTGTCTTAGGAGGGTGCTAAGTGTGCTAATTGGTGGAAGGTCCATTTTCCAACATATAAACTCTCTGTAATTTACCTTGGAGTTTGAGGAGGGGCAGTATATTTTTAGCTTTTCGGTACAGTTAGAATGCACATTTTCTGTTCTGTAAGTATTTCTGAATGCCTGCTCCTATGCAATTACTGTCACCAAACCTGGTACTTGAGCAAATCCGAAGAGTTTTTAAAATGCTGCTTAGTAATTAATCATTCCCTAAAACATGTTAAAATGGCCTTTTTCTTTTGTGCTGACAAAACCAGGAATATTAAGATATATTTCTTTCATGCTGCAAGACCGATAGGGATTTTGCTGTCTGCAACGTCGGTTTTGGCAACTCGTCCCATTTCAGCTGTTCTCTTTTCTGCGTTGGGGATGGGAGGATGGGACACACATGCTCCAAAATACATAGAGTTGTAATACTTCTGATACGGCTTCCAGTGCTTTTACCAGTAGGGTCGTGCTGGGTCTCAGATGGATATCATGTGCTCAGTGCTACATTCGTTCAAGCAGGAGGGCAGCTGTGAGATGCCGTCCAGCCCGGGGAGTCCCACCTGAACCACCTCACCGTGAAGGTCAGTCTTGCCATTTTCTCATGTAGGTCGTTAGCTGGTTTAGAGCAGTGTTTGCTGGAAGGACATCGCACAAGGTCTTTGGACAGAGGCTCCGCGTCGAGCAGGCTGGCACCCAGACTGCAGCGGGCAGTGCATGCTGTTGGGAAGAGTGTTCCTTTTAGCACCCATACCTTGTCCGAGAGGAGAGCACAGTGAAGGCCATTTGATGGAGTTACACCAGAGAAGAGAGTGGGCTTACTTACGGAAATGTTGGAGATGTGACAGGGTGACAGGAATAGGAAGGAAAGGCTGAAGACAGCAGAGGAAGTAGTTTGTGTTATGGGAAAGGCAACGGTTTACAGCCGTTGGATGAGTCATTGGAAGGAGAGTGGCGTGATAGAAAAAAATGCAGTGAGTTTGTGGGGTGGGCAGATACCCAGCAAAATACGAGACAGAGAGAGATGTAGAGGTATGAGGTTGGACAGCTGATGCAAGACCACTGCAGAAGAGGTAGGTGGGAAAGCAGACACACCAAAGCAAGAGCTGAATCCCCAGGGTTTATCAGCGGTAAGGACCTGATTTATAAAGTGCACCCATTTGGTTGCTTGCACATTGTTCACTCCGGTTAAGTGTAAGGTCAGGTAGCTCCCCTATAAATTGTTTGCAGTTTGCTGGGAATCATACTGTCCTACTGTATTTCCCTGCTAGGTAGTATACATTTTACATCAGCCTTATAATCCAAGTTACGAGTGGTCTGAAAGAACTGTTGACAGGTTGTGGAAGTTGCAAGGAAAGGTTCAAGCATTTCACATCCTGACTTTTATATGATTCACCTCTGACTGAAGGGCATGAAATTCCTCCAGTTTCTAGAGTTGAAATATCAAAAGATAAAGTACCTGGAAGTACTATCAAGAGTAAAAATCCTTCATGCAAATTACTTATATACATACATGTACAGGAGACCAACCAAGCAGTGATGCGTTCTCATGTGAAAAGCTTTCTTTTTCTTGGGTCTTCACATCTTAGTTGGGAATAAAGTAACTTAGCAACAAAAATGGTTTGACAAAACTTGCTAATTGGTGCACATTTGTACCATTCTTGTACAGTTCTTCACAAACGTACAGTCAGATCTTCCCTTTCCTTACAATTATACACACTGCGAGGAGAGATTATAAAGTCTAAGGAAAAAAAACAGCTGATCTCACCACAATCAAAGGCATAATTCCCCTGAAGCCAGGGTTTTACCCTTTGTGTATTGACACTGGAAGGTTATTTAATTGCAGTATTTAATGCTAAGAAGATTCCAATAAAAATGATCCAGACCTTCTTTTCCACTCTGAAAAATAAACTAGAAAAGGAACAGAAAAGGAAGACATATTCAGCATAGTTTAAAGAATTCTGCTAGGCAGTTTTATGAAGGTGGGGTTTGAACATTAAAACATCAAAGTCCCACAATCAGATGAAGACTCAGGAGAAACGTAAAGACCAAGGATTTGAAAATTAGTTCACTAGAAATGACATTGATGGTCATCTGTTGCATGGTGAAGTTTGTGTCATGAGCCCTTCTGAGTACAGTCTGGATGCAGATAAATCTGTGGTCACCTGTGGAGGGGAGAAAAATGTACATCAGCAAAAATGATTTAGCGTGTTTTTATCTGCTTGATTCAATAATGAGCAAAGGAAAAGGAGAATCTAGTGCTGGATCAGCAGTCAAGAGCTTGTATATGTCTAAATATTGAGAAAAATAATCTGGAGGTGCTTCTGTTACCTCCCAAAGAGATTGAGCTCACAGTCAGCAATAGTACTTTAATTTCATAATGACAGACCTGTGTCTCCTCTCAGTCAACAATTTCAGTGCGTCAGTTAACTGTTTCAGCAAGGCGATCGGTTGACAATCGCTAAATCTTTTCTGTCTTCTCTTCCCCCAGAACATCCTGCTTTACTTTCATGTCCAGAGCTACCGAGATGCTTTGCCAACTCTGAGCTCACTAGTAAAATAAAAAAAAGATATTTGATCCACTTGATATTCACCAGTAACTTGGGTTTTTTCCCTTTGTTATTTTCTTATTAGAATATGAAGAGATGATTACTTTTAAATTTACATATTAGAGAATATGGGTAGTGATGTTTTGTGCTTAATGTTCTAGCACAGAACACAAGACAGCAGTTGTGTATGCTGGGTCAAAGGAGATTTTCTTTCTTTTTTTGAGAGTGCCTAAAAATTTAGGGTCTCAAGCTGAGCTGATGTCATTTGGCACTTGTGGACTCTGCCCTTAGCTGTACGGAGCACTAATCAGAAGTTGAAATGTTTACTGCCAGAAAGGATGTTAAAAAGGTAGACGTGCAGTGATCCTCGGAAAAATCTTTGTACATCTTTGTAATTTTGTTCTACTGACATTCCTACGATTTCTGTCAGGAGGATGGTATCAGGAGTGCACAGCTCGTGTCAGAGAGCATCCTTAAATATCTCCGAATAAATGCTGGAAGATGCTTCAAGCCCGAGACGCTATTAGGCACTGTGAAGTAGGATTTTCTTTTCCTCTCGGTTGAAGCTGTGATTATTTCCTTTTCCCAAGCAAAAGGCCAGTGTAAAGTAGGCAGACATTCATATTAATACCTTAATACAACCATAGTATTTCATTGTTGCCATGGTTTTGTGTGTGCAAATGATGATAAACCAAGCACTTACATGGAAGAAAAGCAGTTAATCGCTAGGCAGGAGGTAGGCACCACTAAAAATGTTTTCCTGGTGTAGGTAGTATTTCTTACTTAAAAGCAAGTTTTAGTTGGCTTGTGTGTGTGCAGAGCTCTGTCTTCATAAACTTTTAATCTCAGGGCTGTCAAACCTTCCTTGACCTGGAGTTTTACAGTAAATGGAGAGGAAAAACAAAAAGAAGAGAAAGATGCTCCTTTGTAGAAAAGTGAGCTTAGGGAACGTAGTTCAAGGTCAAAATCCTGCAGTGTCACTATAATAACGTTGATAGAAAGTTTTCTGGAACATTCCTGAATCTCCGCAGCCAAAAACTTGAGAAGGTAAACTTCTGTATGCCCAGGATCTTCCAGGAAACTCCTAAGCTGGTCTCTGTGGTGTGGGGTGAAAGGACAAGACAAAGTGCAGTTGTGCTAGAGACACGGCAGTGCGAAGCTCGTCGCACGGGCGAACAATTTGTGTCACATTCCTCCCAGAGTAGTTCTTTCAGTAAATCTGTTCATGGCAACATTTTCTTCTTAGCTTTTTCTCATAATTCCCACGTGATTGTGATGTAAGGGGGCGGTGAAACAGATCTGGCTTGGTCTTCTAACCGTGTCCTGCAACCATGTTGCCCAGACTGTGCCTCTGTTTACATGGACCTGATGTGCTGGGAAGACTCGCTTCTGGATCTGACGCAGCTCAAGTGTTCACCCACCCCCTTAGTGCTCATTAGCATTCATTACAGATCAGCTGGTTTTTCTAGCGTGTGTGTTGAACTTGCACATAGCCACATTAAGCCCTGCTGACTGCTGACATCCCTGCTAAGAAGCAAATAAAGCTCACTGGTAATTTTTCCCCTGTCTGTGACACCCCTCAAGCATTTAGCTCCAGACTTGTGCGTAAATGTACATGAATACAGCTCTACAATGCAGGTTTGAATCATTTTCTGTATGGCATCTTTGGAGTGGTTGGAGGAGTGCAGATGTCAGATACCCAGCAGAGGCATTAGGAGAGTGTTTTGAAAAGTTTTGAAGGGACTTTATGATTCCTTCTGAGAATGAGAAGCAATATACTGATAGTCCTCGTAGGTCTTTGAGTCTGTCTCTGGTTCGGGTGATGGCTAGCCTTTGCACATTAAAGGTTTATTTTTGCCATGGTTTAACCTCGGCTAGCAATAAAGTACCACACAGCTGCTCGCAAACCTCCCCTCCTCTCCTCCAGTGGATGAGGAGAATTGGAGGAAAAGACAAGTATTCTTGTAAAGTTGAGATAAGAACTATTGAATAATTGAATATAAATGAAAATAATAGTGATGCTACTAATATTAACGATACTACTACTAGTAAGTAATTAAAATAATAGGAAATAAAACATCTGATACAATTGCTCACCACCTGCCAACCGATACACAGCCAGGTCCTGAGTAGTGAGAGTCAGAGCCCCAGAGCCTGAGAATGATCGCAGCAGAATCCGAGCGAGCCCCATGAGTGACAGCAGAACCGGGAAAGCCAACCGACCCACCAGCTCACTCACGAAAGAGCAAACTAAGGAGTTACCAAAATAGCTAACAGAGGAGCTAAGGAGCTAGCAGAAGAGGTAGCTAAGGAGTTAAGGAACTGTGGCGCCCCGGCCCACTCCCCGCTTATGTTCTGAGCATGACGTACCATAGAATGAAATACTCCTTCGGTCGGTTTGGGTTGACTGCCTGAACTGTGTGTCCCCTACACTGTCTGTAATGGGAAAGTTGGGAACGCAGCTGCAGTATCAGAAGCTGAGAGAAACCTTGAATTTGGTGCAAACCCTCCCCAGCAGCAGCTAAAAAGACACCTTATCTGTACTATTCTCAGGGCAAATCCAAAAACATAGCTTCATACCAGCCACTGGGAAGAAAATTAACTTTGTCTTGACTAAACAAGCACAATTTTAAATGAGTAGGTGAGAGGAGAATACTTGTCAGTGGATGTTAAGTAGCAATAAGCAAAAATAATCAATAACATGGTAAGAACAAGAGGAAACAGCCTCAAGTTGCCCCAGGGAAGGTTTAGATTGGATATCAGGAAAAAGTTCTTCACGGAAAGGGCTGTCAGGCATTGGAAGGGGCTGCGCAAGGAGGTGGTGGAGTCACCATCCCTGGGGGTATTTAAGAGACGTGTGGACAAGGTGCTCAGGGACATGGTTTGGTGGTGGGCTTGGCAGTGCTGGGTTAACAGTTGGACTTGATGATCTTAAAGGTCTTTTCCAACCTAAAGGAGCCTGTGATTCTGTGTATGCCCGGAGTCCAGCCTTGACCATTCTCCCAATATTACAGAGATCGAGATTCAAGGTTTGGGGGATGGGAAATCTTTCAGGTGTCAATGCAAAGTTCTTGGCGCATTTCTTTTAATTCAATAGGTTGCCCTAGAAGTGTGATCTATACTCCGTATGACCAGTAGTAGCCGAAGCCTTAATCGTTGGGAACTACGTTACTATGATCTTTCTAAGAGTTATTTATATTTTTTGGCCTCCATACAGCTCTCTGGAAAGTCCACAGTTTAAATATATTTGCAGACAAATAAACAAATAGCCCTTCCTTTTGTTTCTTTTAAACATGTCAGTTTATGCAGTCTCACCTTACAGAGAAAATGATCTGACATGGATCCTCACCTCACACAAGTAGCTAAAATCCCTGGAGATACCAGGGCTTGGTTGCTGTTGAGATCCATCAGCAGAAGCCATTAAAAAAAAAAAAGGAACAAACCCTCATCTGCTTGTTTTAATTTCTAAGACTCGGCGGTTAGATTTTTCCTCAGGAAAACATTGGGTGATACCACTCTTGCTGCGTCTTCTGCTTTTGCCGTCTGCCGGAGAGTAGATGGTAAAAAATGTGACCAGAACCTGAAACAGGGACCAACCCTTGAACTTCTTTGAATGGTGATCAGGGAACTTCTGACATGTGTAACGTGGGGAGACGCCACCACATCACAGAAGCGAGGGGATTATGTGCTGCAGTAGTCTCTTTAGAGAAGGTGGTTGCTTTTTTTCTGTTCATGAAATGTTTGCAAATAACTTTTGATTTCCATAACTATTTGGCAGATACATTCTTGAATTAATCCAGGTGGTTTATTCATGACTCTCTTTGCTATGTTCTGTTGTGGTGATGGGCCAAGTTAGTCAAAGATGTCCTTTCTTTGGCTTGGTTAGAGGAGCGTATACAGTTTGAAATTCATTTTCTGTGATTACTCCTATGTATGATTTTGGAGTAAGCTTTTTATATGCATTTCTTTCTGCCAGTAAAACTCACTCACACTAATGCTGACAGAAAACAAATGCAGAACGGTTTCATTTGTCATGTAAAATCACTATTTGTGGATAGGTGCTTTAGCGTTATTAGCCCAACTTCATCCTGAGCAATGAACAGGGTTTAGACATGTGGTTGTGATCAGGTTTTTCAGCATTTCTTTCTATTATAGACGTAAAGTGGAAAAAATCTGGGTTGTTTGTGAGACACTCTAGTATAGCTGTTGCCCTTGTACAGAGGATACCATCGCTGGGTCACATGGACAGACAGATGGACAGACTGATAAGGAGCTCTGTTTGCCTGGCAATAGGCCCCCAGGAAGGAATCACTTCTCAGCAGATATTCCAGGAAGTAAGGGAGGGAATTATGACTCCAGGTCCACTTAGTTGTTACTGAAAGTGCACTCCACCACTTCTTACTTGGAATATCAGATTGTGGAGCTGCAGTGTTTCCCAGGTGAAATCCATTCATTTTAGATAAAAGACTTAAGATGTGGAAAATAAACCTGTGACAAAGTGCAAATTAAGGAAGTGATAAAACTACAGTTTTTCTTTCTAAATAGAAATATACTCATCATCCCATGTTTTCATGTCACAGCTTCAGGTTCCTATGTGTCTAATCTGCTCCGGGATTTGCATCCAGTAATTCAGTGTTTTATATTTTTCTATTACGTGCCTGTGAAAAATATCTTCAGTGCACCCTTACCAGCCTTGCCAGGTCCTAAGACTGTAAAATATTTGGATTGAGGTACATTTACTAATTTTCTATATAGATATATTTAATTTAATCCTTGAGTATGTCTGGTAGATAGAGGTGTGAAGAGTGGTAAGGGGGAAGAGTAGCTTGGTTGTGGGAAACAAAGGGTCACTGCCCCACATTTTTGGAGCAGGCAGGAACACAGATAACCAGCATTTGAACAGTTTTGAAAATCCATTCCAGCTTATTTTAGGACTAGGTAGTGGGCAAAGATCATAAAGCTAACAAAAGGTGTCAGGGAGGGACAAAGAGCAAGAGGATTTAGGCAAAGCACTCCCGGGGTATCAAATCTCTTGTCTAGATGAATAACGCGTTATGTGCGGTCTCTGGGCTGTGCTAAAGGCAAATTAGAGATTGTGGGTTAGATAAGATGCACACAGAGGGATTGTTTGCTAGGACATACAGTTTTTCAAGTCTTTAAAATGCTGTATTGAAAAACACGGTTTAGGCTCGAAGGGATGTGCTAAGAAATAAAAACTCATGGCAACCCTCCGAGGAGAGGAGGGAGAAAGCCCAGGCCTGGCAACACGAGTAGAGTGAGTATGGAACGAGGGAAGGGGAACTGTGTCGAACCAAACGTGCAAGAAGGAGCTCAAAAAGGCTCTGTATGGCGGGTGAAGGTCGGTGAGGAAAAAAGTCAGGCAGGGGAACATGTCTGAGGCCTAAGCCTTGAGGTACAACCTGAGTGGCCACATTCAGGATGTCAGGAGAAGGTGAGTCTGCCTTCTGGACTCCTGTGTCTGAATGATGCCTGGAAGGTCCCAAGTGGCAGTGAGAGAAGTAGTTCAGTGCCGCCTTTCAGGTAGTGTTAGTTGGTTATTCTCTGCTTTTATAGAGGTATGTGAAGTTTTTGACCAAGAATGCAATAATTGCCATTGCTGGAATAAACTCTCCTTGTTTTTCACCCTAAATAAGCTTAGTACTTGAAAAGATACTTGGCTGAAGCTCCCTAAGTAATAGTAAAAAACCCCCTATGCTACCCTGTGTTTCCCTGAAGGCACAGGACAAGGAGAAAGTTGGAGATTACAGGCAGGAGCTGTGCTGGGTTCACTGCAAAGCTGGAGCTTCTTGTTGGAGGGGTGATATCCCAGGGGCTGGATCCTTTGGTCAGGGAGCAGGTGTCAGAGGACACATTATCATGTGTCTCGTGTTTGAGAATAGATCTTGGTTTGTTAGCAACTTTGGGAAATTTGGCTGTAAGTGGCTTTTTGGGAAAGCTGCTGACTGTTTCCTGTATAGGAAACCATAGGCACATC
>NW_010223612.1:0-5488 GCF_000690775.1 Eurypyga helias | reverse complement strand
CTGAAACCTGTCTGGGTATCCAGGTGTTTCCCAGAACCACAAAACTAGGAAAGCAGTGATGTTCATTGACTGCTGGAGAAACCTCCATAGCATGAAGTGTGAGGCTACAGATCTCATGCTGCGATCCAGCTGAAGATCCTCTACCTTTTCCCATTTCCTTGATCCCTCATTGTATCGCTCTTCTCCTGCGAAAAATAAACCACTGCTGTGTGTCCATCCCCTTCACCCGGAGTGGTATTGATCATGCTATCATTCTATGATTCTATGCTGTCCTTTCCCCAGTCTAGACAAAGCAGTAAGAGGTGTCATCCTTCCACAAGCCGACCTGAGCAACCAAATCCAAGAGAGGGGGAAGTCGAGCGGCTCGGATGGGATGCCTGCCTGTCGTGGTTGGTGCTGGAGCAGGGGAGATGGGAGGTGGGAGAGGGGGCAAAGCCGACTTCCCAAGAGCGCACAGTCCATGCCTAATTCAGTAATAATGAAATAGATGATTCCTAGTGAGATCAAACTCACTTTGAATGCCCAAAAAAGGACCTCACTAAGCATTTTAACATGGGGGGACTGGAACCTCAGCCATTTTCTCTTTTTTGAAAAAAGGGGGGGAAAGAAAATAAAACATTTTGACAAGCCAGTGGCAGATTTCAAGTTTCTGCTCAGAAATAAAACGAGACAACTGTTTGTTAGCACACAGTATTTCCGGTTACTAAAACGTGTGCGGTCCATAGCAGTCTTAATGATTCATCGCCACTGCAGAGCCCCTGATTTCAGATTTCAGGGGCACCCGCAGTGCATGCCGCTCACCGGGAGCTGCTGGGGACCGGAGGAAGCCTTTGATAGGGCCGGGTGGGATGCTCACAGGCTCCGTGAGCCGAGTCCTCTGGGTCGGTTCACAGGCGTGAGGGATGGGCCGGGTTGGCTTGGAAGTTCAAGCTCAATGAACTGAGACTTTGGAGAACAATTCCCCCGGCTGCCGCTGCTGTCCTGGGAAGCCCTCTGAAGCTCTCCTTCCTAAGAAACCCCCCACCCTCTCCCCTGCCTCCCTCCCTTAATACGTTCACAAGTTTTCCTGACAAAAGAGCAATTACAACCTGACGGAGACAACTCACAAAGAGAGTGGGGATGACCCCGAGGAGAGGTTTACACGACTCAACACATGGCCAGTCACCGACAAAGCCAGCCCCGCTCACATTTGATCACAGAAGAGCCTCCCAGACGGGTATGCTTGACCAGAAGCTGGCTGGGTGACTCATTTGTCTGGCGGCTCTGATTCATGAGCCTCCAGGAGGAAGGGAGGAGGGAGGCAAGTGCTTTTCACATCTGAAGTTAAATGCGAAAGAAACACATTCCCCAAAAAGCAGACGCTCAACTGTGTCCAATTGGTGCCTGAATACCCACACAAAGCCAGGGCAGGAGTCCTGGTGTGACGCACGGCGAGGCTCCCGAGGCGAGCCACGCCGCGGGCTGCACCTTTCCCAAGTCCGTGGTTTGGAAGATCGCGAGTGTAAAAACAGGAATAGTGCCTTACGTCTTATCCTTGCGTGCTCCGTCCGTTCTGGCTCTGGGATTTCCCCAGGAACGTCCCACTCGGGTGTGCTTTGGAGCTGATATCGAGGGCTTTGACCTAATATTCGGGTCAAAAACCTCAAATGACTTTGACCAGCTAAGATTTCAGCGTCTGGTGTGCAATAATAACTTGGCTCCCTCCCTTACCTGTGAAGTAGGTGTATCCACGGGCAGATGTCCCATCCTCGGAGGAGTACACAGTAGGTAGGATGAACCTCCGCTGGAGGCACCTCTCTCTCCATGTCCTTTGGAAGAGCCTCACTATCTGGCTCATGGGTGGCGAGGGGCAGGTGGGGAGAATCTAGCCCTGGGTGTCCAAGGGACTTTTCCCTCGGCGCAGTCTCCACCTCACAGGGAGCTCGGGCCGGTGCGGCGTGCTCACTGAAACGCTTGTGCTTCCCACCGCCATACCCCTCCGAGTCGGCCGTCGCAAGGGGTGATGTTACTTACTGCCTCAGACATATGGGTCAAAACGCTAAATTATTTAGCAGCCGTTGCCAGATGGATTTTAAAACAATTAACAAGTGCTAAAAATAGGCAGCTTGCTCTCTCTCTTGGATTTTGCAAAAAAACGTCTGTTTGCTGATCACTTGCCAGCAGTTTGTGCCTCGTGTTCCCTGCGGCCGTCAGGGCCTTGGGTGGTGTCTGCCCTCATTTTCGGCGAGCCACTGAAGCCCAGCATCAAAGCGGCTTGGGGGCTTAACTCTCTGGGAGCACCAGAATAATTTTGAAGGACCCACGTTTCAGCTTATCCTTTCTGTGGTGTGCCAAGCAGAAAGACGCTGCCTGGGATGGGGGAAACTGTGTCCCAAGGTTGTGCCGAGGTCTCCAGGACAGATGAGGCCGCCCGCAGCCATTAGGGTTTGTTAGCCGTGTCGGCCGGCCTGAGTGGCCTTAGTGCGGGTAGAGGAGGGTGTCCGGAGGACGTTGCCACTCACACCCATGTGATAGCCTCTGAAATGAGAATCATCCGCAAGATTGAAGGCTGTGAATTAAGCTAATGAGCCGGGGTCAAAATAAATCCAAGCTGCTGTGCAGTGTGTTGGTGAGACCCTTCCCCCTAAGGCATTTTGCCGTTTGCTTCACCCAGCAAACCAGGTCACCTGTACGTTTTGGGATGTGTAGTTCAGTGCTTCCTGAAGCTCACCGCTCCTTGTTGTCAAGGCAAGAGCATCCTCTGGCCACGTTTCAAGGCTCCACCGTCAGAGCCTGGCTCACCCGCGAGGCTTTGGCCACCGAACATTTGTTTATCTCGGTGGCACAGGATGTGCTTTGTCCAGAGTCAAAGGGAGCGTTTGTTTCTTTTTTGAGGTTGCGCTCACCCATAAAAACAGGTACTTTGCATTTAGCCGCAGGTTTACGAGCCTCCGCTGCCAGCCTAGCGCTCACGCTTCGCTTGGTGGGACTCGCAGCCCTCAGCCAACTCGGGGGAATAGTACAGATGATGGAGCACATTTAACTGAGTTTCTGTTTCTAAAAAATGTTACACTAGGCAGAGGATTTGGACCTGAATGAAAGTGGTGGATCTAATTTTAGACAGTACCTATGAATGAAACTTGAAACGAGCTGTTCAGGAAATACCTTCCTCTGCACCAGTGCCAAGGAGAGTATGTGATTTAATGCTAAATTAGCCAGTGCCTGTGAACAGGTTACTGCGGGAATATTTTTTCCTACTCTCAACTAAATTATTTTTTAAAAAGAATTCTTAATTTCTGCATATACGTTCATGTCCTCCTGTAAAAGCTGCACATCTTTCACCTGCGGGGAGCGAGAGCCCTCTCGGCTTCAGCGCCATGTGTTACCTTTCAATGCACGTTTGTCACTGCAGCCCCACGCTGCAGAGCTGTTTGCTTCGATCTGGTGCCTGGGGATGGCCAAGAGTGAATGGCACGTAGGGGAGGGTTTTGAGCAAACTGAAAGCTGTCCCAGGGCTCTTACCCAGATGAGCAGCCACGTTGGCCTTCAAGAGGCCAGATCTCTGTCAGTAACACTTTGTTATATATTGTCTGAACATTCCTCTTTTCATTCCAAAGACAGAAGATAAAGTTGCCCCTCCAGATACCGAGCAGGCATCCTGTCCCTGTCCCTCACACCTTTTATCACACAGCTTTTCATGACTGTAATTTGGGACCCTGGGCGCCTAAGGGTTTAGCTGGGAGAGAAATCAGCAAAACAGCTCTGTACCTGCCTGCGCAGTCTTTGCAGACAAGCACCAAGTTACAGGCGCCTTCCTGAATAAATGCATTGTGCACAGCAATGGATGAAGTAAAAATAGGAAAAAGTAATTGCTAACAACAGGGTATTAGGACGTCTAAATCGCACCACTTTACCAAAGAATAATTTGCAGGTGTTGGAAGCCAACTGCTCCTATCTAACCCTTAACAAGATTCTCAGCAATCAGCAGTGGAAGCTTTCGTTAGTGAAACAGAAGCATTTTGTAATGCCTTTTTGTTCTTTATCTGATCAGTCTGTGTCTTGTTGTTCTGCTTCTGGAGCTGTTGATCTCTCTTGGTTCAATGATGTGAACTTTGGTTGGCAGATGGTTCACACCGGATAAACTGTGCTTACAAAAGGTTAAATTCATGCTGAAAGAAATCTCAGATGAGATGTTTGTAGCCTGTAGTACAGCAGATAAAATACACTTTTATTTAATGAAAAGGTAGCAGGGTGCCTCTGAACTTACTCATTACCCTCTGTGGAAACTGAGTAATCTATTTGCACTAATTCCCTGTAGGATCTCTCAATTTCCAAGGGCTCCAGGACAGGCAGCTCAGATTGAAAAGGGAAAGTAGCATGAGGTGGGTGGGAATATAGTTTCAGGTTGGCCTTCAAGAGTAATCTTTTGCCTCATATCTCATGATGGCATGGAAGTCATAGGCAGGGGACATCAGAACATGTTAATTGACTGCCATACACTCAGGGGTCTCTACCCAGAGAGCAGAGACTTTAATTTAAAAATTAAACCCCCCCATGGCAGGGGTGTTGGAACTAGATGATCTTTAAGGTCCCTTCCAACCCAAACCATTCTATGATTCTATGATTCTATTTAGGCTCTCTGTTCTCACACTGTCTGGCTGAAGCCAGCCAGCAGTGCTGGGCAGGGAACTAGCTGGTGTCTGCAAAACTCCTGGGATGATGCTCCAGGCTCCTCATGCACTGGATGCACACCCCAACCCATGAGGCAGGGACTGACTGCCTTCACACCTCTCCTCCCTGGGATGCTCTCACCCAAGCTATGCTGCCAGAAAGTATTCCTGCTAACCAGGGGTAGCCTGGGGTTTGTGAGTATCTAAAAAGTGCTTGTCGCCACCTTTCTGCTCTTCCTGAGCCGAAGCTGCAGTCACTTTGCAGGTCAGGCAGGGCTGGCTGGCAGGGGCGCCTGCTCGGGGCCGCAGCTGGGAGAGGCTCCGGAGGGGACTCGCAGCCACCCTCTGCTCTGCCGCTGTGATGGACATGGCCACACCAGGGCTTTGGGTGGATGGTCAGCTAGAGAAAGGCTTTCAGCTGTGGTGGCAGTCTTGGGTACTTCTGTCTCTGGAGGTAGGACAGATCCAAAAATGAGGACTGGTGGAGGAGAGAAAAGTGACATGGGTCAGGTCCTTGAGCTGAGTCAGTGTGAGTTCCCTGAAGCTGTGTGGATTTATACCTCGAGAGGATCTAATGCACTCAGGGATCGTCAAATGAAAAGCACATGATGAAAAATGTGTGAGATGATGGTGATTACATTTCCAAAGGGCTCTGTTCGTCTGCTTATGCCCTTTTTGTTTTCCAGCATCACTTTGGCTTTGGCTCATCCTGCAGTCTTAATCTGGTTTATGTCAGTGAACCTCCATAGCAAAGCTGTAATACCATCCGATTACAGTACAGGTGGGAAAGAGAAATCAGATAGATTCCTTGTATGTATAGTGTGCTGGATTCAGCCAGG
>NW_010223611.1:39616-72848 GCF_000690775.1 Eurypyga helias | reverse complement strand
CCTCCCCTCCCCGGCCGCCGCTCGCAGCGCCGCCCCCGGGGTTGGGAGCTCACCACCCCCCCCCGGCTCCGGAGCGCCTGGTTTGGGGGTTTCTGGTTTGTTTAAGCAGATGCCCAGTTCCCCCCGCCTTCACTGACCTCCCGGGTGTGTTCCTTCCAGGGATGCAGGACGCGAAACGGAGAAGTGCTCTGCAGCGCGGACCGCAGCTCAGCCCCGCCGTAATGCCAAACCGCGCTCTGCCAGCAAATCCAGCATCCCGTCACTAAATACAGTGACTCACTTCCCAAGATTTTCTTTCACAAAACAGCACGTGCAGCCCGACTGGGCTGCATTCAAGGCGACCCTGTCATTGTTCAGGGCAGGTTTGAGTTAGGGGCCAGGAAGATGAGTGGAAACGCTGCACATTTCCTCCTCGGATTGTTCTTCCGTGGCCCGGATTTTCTGAAAGGCTGACTGTAGGAAATTACTTGATACGGACAGAAACAAATACGGCCATTTAAAGCTTTCCTGTAATGAATTACTCAATTGCTTTCAACTTTCTAACGGCAACGTATTTTGAATGCGCGTACTAAACCCTTACGGTAGCTTTAAAATACACAAATCGTCTTGATTACACACATAAGTGCTGGTAAACTAATCAGAACTTTGCTTTCTTCCACAGACCAAAAGGTAAACTAAACCAAACTACTCCTTTATAAGAATATTCACTCCTCCCACTCGTTTTTCTTCACTGCATAGCTATTAAAACAATTCCGCAGCGGTTGCACGCAGGAGACCCCCGGTGGGATAGACACCGCACTATCGAGTAAGAAATGAGGGGCAATCCTTGCCAGAGGGGCAGAACAGGTCGTTAACAGCAGCCCAGAATGGCCATCAGTTACTTTGATTAATTATACAGCTACATTTTGTCGTGGATGCTTCCTGGCAGAGACAAATGCAGTCAAACACTCTTCAAACTGCTATAAACAATAATTATTAGAGAAAATTGCTCTCCATAGAAAGCACTCCTGGCTCTGCATAAAGAGCACTGGTAATCACAGGAAACCTTTGGATATCCCATTTCCTTCCTGATTTTCAAGTCTGGGAAGCTTTGCTTGTTCGACTCTTTACACTCACTGAATCAGAAGAGAACAAGGATAGTAACCTTTAACCAAGAAGCTGGGTTAAGTGAGAAAGTGTTCATTTCCGAACTAATGTATGATGTGAGTAGGAACCAGGGAATTTAAATCATTAAAATACTTGAGTTTTGACAACATTTTATCGAATCCACCCTGTTAAGCTACTGTTTTGCATGGAACTTTGTAACAGAATCGGACTTCCTTATACTTCAGGGGCTGTTCATGAATGAAACCTCTCTGACACGAACACTTTCAGTGGCCAACAAAAGGCACTTGACAAAAACTCGCCTTTTATTTGTCCTTCTGTCACAAGTTCACAGTTTCAACCAGCTGAGTTCCAAGGAAGAAAAAAAAAAAGGTAACCTGAAACTCTAAAGCCGGGGCATAAAGAGCCAGACTGAAATGTTACTGTATACAAAACCGTAGGAGTGAGTTAGGAAGGGGAGGTTTAGGTGAGCATAGTTTGAGAGAGAATGCCATCCCAAAAGGAGAAGGGCAAGAAGGAGTTTCACGGCTGTGCCAGGCACAGCATGGAGACATAGAATCACAGAATGGTTTGGGTTGGAAGGGACCTTAAAGACCATCCAGTTCCAACCCCCCTGCCATGGGCAGGGACACCTTCCACTAGACCAGGTTGCTCCAAGCCTCATCCAGCCTGGCCTTGAACACTTCCAGGGATGGGGCATCCACAGCTTCTCTGGGCAACCTGTGCCAGTGCCTCACCACCCTCTCCAGGAAGAACTTCTTCGTGATATCCAATCTAAACCTCCCCACTTTCAATTTAAACCCATTACCCCTTGTCCTGTCACATGGATCAGGTTCTCCATCCTCTGCCAGGTGTAGTATTTACTCACAGGAAGTCCCGTGTACAGGTCTCCCAGGTAAGATGCACAAGATTCCCAGTTTCATCAGAACCAGCACATTGTGAGACCTACCCAAAGTACCTTAAAATGCAGGGCTTGAATTGTAACAGGCATCTTTCTCCCTGCAGGAGGGTAGGGGCATGCCTTGCCCCTCAGACGCAAATTTGGCAAACTCCACGACTTGTGAAGGAACGGCATACGTTCCCGTGTTACTCCCACAACTGACAGAAATGTGGGAGTGAATCTCAAGCATTTCAGATTTTGTCTACGAGGTGTCGAGTGTGAACGGCTTCACAAAATACAATTAACTCAGGCGTAGAAAAACACAGACTAGTTTAGTTTTCTCTTCTGCAAGAGGGAATAAACATTAAGAGAATTAACACAGGGAGGAACAGCATCTTAAAAAGAGCAGTATGGCCTTTGGACAGGAAACACAGGCGGGACTGAATGGATTTCGCCCATGTCCTCACTCAACACTGGCAGGTCTCTAATTCTGAAATTACAGAACATCTTTGAGTTGTGAATGCAGCAGACTAGACCTTCCCAGGCACGCAAACACGGGATCATTTTTAAGATGTCAGTTGTTTTGAAAAGGTGTGCTCACAGCTCTACTTCACTTTTTGGAGCTTTCTCCCCCTCCAGCCTTCCCTCAAACTACATGGATTAGTCTGGCACACCATAGCCATCGAGTGACACATCATATAGCAGGAGGCCTCACCCTGGAAAATTTGAAAAAGCTTGTTTTATGTAATCATAGCAAGGGAAGTAGTTGTTCCCATGAATTTTTATTAAACTTCTCCAGACAACAGGACTAGTAACATCTCAAAAATGCATGCTACCCACGTGGACTGCTAACTAGCAGCAACAGGTACGTGTAAAAACAATCCACATCTGCCAGGCTGCCTGCTCATCCAAATCCTCTATTTCTGTTAAACTACTGATAAACAACTGCCAACGGCTTCTCTCTTGCCCCTTCAGAACAAGTGAAAAATAGTGGTGGATGACTTTGCAGCTTCAGATTCTCCTTCTTTTATATCTGTGTAAGATATTACTTGTATATACTTCAGTGAATTCATACATAGATCGTTAGTGGTCAAATGACAGAGTTATGTGGAGAAAGGCACAAGTTGTTTTCCCACTGAAAGGCAAAAATAGAAACTGAAGTCTCTAAAGCTTAGTGCTTCAAAAACCTCTCAATCTATTTTCCATTGGCTCTTAGAGAAGCAAAAAACTAAAGCAAGCAACCAACCAAAAAAACCCCAAAACCAAAAACCCACAACAAACCAAACAACCCTCCCCCTTCCTTCCCCCCAGGACACCACACCATCACCCACCAGCGTATTACCAGGATGCATTTCATCTTTAACTGAAGAGGCACATCTACTTTGAGGCCGTGATCAAAAGTTACAGCACTGAAGCCTTGTATAAACACATTTATTTCCTGCGTAATAATTTGATGATGTAAACAACATTTTTTTGGCATTTCCCACTTCAGAATTACACTGTTTATTTTATCGCCTGAATTTTAGGAATGATGAGCTCTCACAGATAGCAGTGAAGATAATGAAAAACTGTGTTCAGCACCTCTGGAAACGCCATCATCTTTTCAGCTAATAGGTACAGATTCCAAGTACAGGCGGTTATCTTGGACAGAAAACGCACACGCACCCCCTTAAATAAATAAATGAATACCAGATAATGCTCCTGCTTTCTCTCCAGAGAGAACGCCTTTGGACTAGAGCTACAGGAAGGATGTAAGCTGCACACCACACAATTAAAAACTTTCAGATGTATTGCTGCCGAATGGAATGCGAAGCCTCAGGGGACAAGCCTGGATTTGCCATGTAAGAGAAGGGAAACAGGAGCTTTGGAAGAATCACCTTCATTTGGTCACCTAAGGCTAGGTAATAAACATTGCACAAGGGAGGCTTTATGCTACTGTAAAAGCTGACAATTCCAGACCAAAGGAATATTTTTAGATGAGCTCCACACTTACAGACTTCAGGTAGCCGAATAGTTAGCCCTTTATCCTCTGTCTTATTCGAGGACCTGTTCTAAATTAGGCCAGAGATTTGAATTCAAGTTTTCCTCCTGTGAGAAGCCTGTTCTACTGTTACTCGTATTAAACAGTAATGTGTACGAACTAAGCTAAATTAGGCCAGAGATTTGAATTCAAGTTTTCCTCCTGTGAGAAGCCTGTTCTACTGTTACTCTAACTTGTATTAAACAGTAACGTGTATGAACTAAGCCAGAAAGAGAAATTTGTCTCAAAAGCATCAGTTTTCAGACTTGCATAAGAAAGCCCAATTCAAGTCCTGATGATAATCATGCAGAAGAGGGAGACAACCTTGGACCTTTCCCATGACATACCAACATTCTAACTGGCTGTTAGATTTGCATGGAAAAAGCTCCTCTTCATTCTAAATGTTATTCAGAAAACGCCTAAGATTTAGGTCCAGCTGGTGGAAAACGGAGGAGACGTGTACATGTCTTCACACGCTCGTAAATGCCATCAGCTTTACCAGCACGACTGCAGAGAGCTGTCAGGGGTGATCACGTACAGTGTCGCTGCACACAGGTCAGAGTACTCACTTGGCTGGGTGCAAGGCAGATGCCCACTGAGCTCACCGCCCTCAGCGCTGGGTGGTGGGAGTAGGAGAAGGATTCCCCCGACTGTAAAGTGCCAGAGCTGCGACAGCCCGTTCACTCTTTGCTTTGGTACTCTTTTCCAGCCACTCCCGGGCCTTTCCTGACCTGCTCTCTGAACAACTCAACCTCAGGTTTCCAAAATGCATCAATTTCCTGAATGACGTCTGAAAACAGATCTTTGTCATGCAGGTATTTACGAGTCTCTTAGTGCATATACTTGGTCAGCTGGCTCTGGTGCTCAGCAATGATCCAAATGGAGTGGTTGTACAGTATGCTCCTCCCTAACAGAGCAAACATAAATGGGAATGAAATTTCTAGAACCAATATTGCATACAGAGGACGTATTTTGAACATATTCAACATTCTTTGTTTTGTTTTCTAATGTTTTCTTAAACTTTGCTGTTTCATACAATGTTTGAGCTTGATCTTACCATTTCAAGGGATGAGAGTGCAGTATGAATTCCCTCTTAGGCTAGGCTGCCACTCAAGACGTAGAAATAAATGGGATGATAAAAGAAATAAAATCTATGTACAGCAGAAACATTTTCACTGACATTACACTTTGCTGTTTCATACAATGTTTGAGCTTGATCTTACCATTTCAAGGGATGAGAGTGCAGTATGAATTCCCTCTTACGCAGGCCTCAGTTTTCATTGAAGTGGACAGTTTATGCATCCCCTAGGACTAGGCAGTTTTATCAGGTTTTTCCAAGTGTGTCATCTCCCAACCGGGCACCAAACCAGTTTGCAGAGGATGACAACCCAGAGGCACCCTTCAAAAGCACTGACTGAAAGGTATTAAGGATGCGCTCTCTTTTGACCACAACTGAAGAGTAATCTTAAGATGTTTTTAAAATACACCCGCTGTTTTCCAGAACAAGAAGTATTTGACTGACCTGCGCATAACATTTTGCTGTGACCAAGTGTAGAATGGATTTATAATCTAATGCATCCCGTTTTAGGGAACTAGGAGCTGCATCTATTCTCTACCCTCAGGACAGAGGGGTTCTGGAGTGCTCAGGAAAAAGAAACCTTTTCTTGACATAGGTTGGGTTTTTTTGTTTGTTTGTGGGTCTTTTTGCATTGAACAGTTTAAACAAAATAAACACAATATCAACTTTACTGTCATTGATATGATTCAACTTTCTGATATTGGTGGGTAAAACATACACGAAAGCTCAGCTTGGCTGCAGTATTCACAGACATCTGAATGAGTGTTCTTTTAACCTTAAGACAATTCACTAACTTGTTCTCCCTTTATCTTCAAAGAAAAAAAAAAAAACAACAGTATAAACAAAAATCTGAATATAATAAATTATAATATCAAGAAATCTCAAAATTTTCCAGTCTTTTTGAAAGCAATGAAACTCACATGGTGCAATTTTATCTGCTTAGGAAGTTGTCCGTATAATCTTTCTATTACAATCTTTGTTTCCTAGAGTTTATTTGGTACATCGATCAATTCAGGAATCCCAGTGACTATCCCACAGATCCAGAACATCTCACCTGCAGCACTACATTCTCTTCATAGCTGTTTTATGATCTCCCAGCACAGAATTTCATTTTCATTTACTTTATTCTTGAAGCTATCTGGACAAATTCTTAAAATGTTGTGAGAACACTGACACAAACTGATAATATTCAGAAAATCCAGTGACAGTACTGGGCACAAACTAACAGCATGATTGAAATACTCAGACTGCCTTCATATGGGTTTTTGTGAAATGCTACAGATGCAGGCCTATTCAGACTTAACGTTATTTACACTCCATTTAGAGTTTATGCTTTTAATGGTGTTTGATGAAGGACTGAAAAAAAACCAAGAATCTATTCTGCTTTCTGTACTAGTTCTTAACATACCTTTGTTGCATCCCTCGGCCCCAGCTATAGCAACTACTCCTCCCCAGCTTCCTTCCTGCTGTTTCTCCCCAAACACACACACATAGTTTTTTTCTTCTTCAGGAATTTTCTCCCACTTCTCCCATTCCAAGTGCCTAAGTGGTAAGTCTGTGCCAAACCTTCTGGGAACGGAGGGGGAAAAAAATTCAATGTACCTATGATCCCCCAGGGATCCTAAAAATGCTTGGGAAAAAAGTGTATATATATGTTAGAGAAATCTCATAATATCAGATTTTCAGAGCAGGGGGTGGCGGAAGAGGGCAGGAGGTGAAAATAAATGGAAGAAAAATGACAATTCCAAAGGCTATTAAAGCAATTGTGTGATTTTAAGACTTTTTGAATGGTGGTAAGTCCCCAAATTACCCACATATTTCCAGCAGCTAATTCAAATTATGAGGGTTTATTGGTCTCTCTCCTATTTATCTTGCAGTCACCAGTGAAACGTCTCATCATATAAACACATAAGACAAAGTGCACAAAGCTCAGGCCCCACCCCTGCAATTTATAGAATCACAGAACGGTTTGGGTTGGAAGGGACCTTAAAGCCCATCCAGTTCCAACCCCCCTGCCACGGGCAGGGACACCTTCCACTAGACCAGGTTGCTCCAAGCCACATCCAGCCTGGCCTTGAATTTCCCTGATATTCCTGGGTTTTTTGTCCCCTCAAAAGTTTTGTTACGCAGGAGAATCCTGCAGAAGCAGCAGGCATGTGGGCCATGTGTTGAACGGCATCTGTCCTAATACTCACTAGTCACTGATGGCCAGGCAGTCTTTGGGGAGCTTGGGATCACCTACCATGCAGGCTCTGAAGACAGAATCAAAGCCTTAATATTGGGTGGATGGCAACTGCCGAGATAGGTAGTGAAGAGGTTTGCTAGTGGCCAAGCATGCAGGTGCTGTTTTCTGTCTTGCTGCTGGTTCCAGGTATTTCTCAGTTAGTAACTTCTTTTGAAAAAAAGGCAGTTTTATTTAAAAAAACCACAATGTATAAAAACTGCATGGAGACCAAACAAACGGCAGACAGACTGGATCCAAGTGAGGTGTCCTACACAAGGGATGAAGTCTGCAGGGTGGGTCTGCTTCAAGGAGAACCTATCGGCGGTCATTTGCTTTAATGGTATTAGCGTGGGATCGAGGAGCAGTCAGACCTGTTGAGCTACCACTGATGGAAGGCTTATAACGAGGTAAGAGACTTTAAAGATGTCCTGAGCTAAAAACCTTATTACACATGAATTCCTGTAGGACGGCATTTCTGTCACAAGATCTACCATTCCTTTAACACAGCTCAGCATTTGACTCGAGGTCAAAATGAGTAAGTGAGAAAGTGGAGAGCTGGTTTCTATGTTTCGGGTCCCTGCCATTTGGCTACTCATTTCCCTGTGAGGAAAGTTAATTCATACTCGCTATTTTAGGCAGAAGTAACTTTTCAGCAGTGTCTTGGTTCAGATGGATAACACAGACAGACTCTGAGAGGGCTGTTAACCCTCCCTATTTGGATGGGCAGCCTCAGTTCTTGTATTTGCTTATCCATCATCACTTTCTCTGCGTGGAATGAGAAGTCACGCAGTAAAACCAAGAAAAAAAGGGCAATGTGAATACTTTCACAGAAGGTGGAACACACAGTATAAACCAGAAAGGCTTTCCAAAGGAGTGAGTGATTCGTTCTCCAGCACAGTTTTAACAGGGTGGGACACGGCTTAAAGCTTGTTCTGATCTGCCATCAGAGTGTTTCTGTCCAGATGGAAATCCTGCTGCAAAAGTGAGGCTGGGAGGAAGAGGGGTCAGTGACTAGCTTCACTGATCATCTCTTCAGTGTAATGTCTGAAGCACCTAACTATCCTTCTTTTTTCTTTTCCTCTCTAATTCTACAGGATTATAAAGCAGCTGCAAATGAAATTACGTGCATGTGCACTAGATTATGCCTTCTGCTAGCACTCGAAGACAACATACTTTCCATGACCATCTGTAGTGTGTGAATTTGTTCCATGTTCAAATGAAATTCAACCTGTAGGTCACACCAAACCTCGTCTCCTGGAGAAGTTTAGCTCACAGGGCCGTAAGAACATTTTGAACATGAAATAGCTTTGTCTTGACATAAGCACCAGATTTAAAGGATTTTTGATTCTGTGATCTTTACAGCATTGGCTACAAACCAAAATATGTTCAGGTTTTAGAATATTTTATCAAATGACAGTATCCAAAACCAATGCAAGACAGAGTATACTTTAAACAGTGAGCTTTGTTAACGAAATTCAGTAACAAGAATGGCATCTTTTGTTGGCTTTAACCTATCAGCCAAAGAAAACACATTTATATTATCCCACTGGTTCTTCATCACATACTACCTTACACGGAACTGGCACTCCCTGGCTTTTTATATTCAGGTATGTATATTTGAATTCCTTACTTCTCTGAATCAATGACATGCTTGAATTTTTAATGAGTGGCTAAAATATGTACAGATTTTGTAAAGTTTTATGTAGAAACACATAACATGGCTATAAACAAAGCCGAGTATTCAAGTATTCCAAGTTAGTTTGAGTTTCAATTTGGTCCTTCCGTTACATCTTATCCACCTTTCAGGTTTATTTGAATTAAATGAAACCATTAATGTATTCAGCACACGAGAAGGAACATTACCAGCTTTGCTGTGAATTGGGATTACTAGACTGAAATCATCAATTGCTTCTTTCTCTGCAGGCCAGAGAAGGTACAATATTTCCACGTTAGTATCTGAAAGATGTGTTAAGCGCTGCGTCATAATCAATGATGCAAAGGGAAGGAGGTCTGTGACAATGAAGACCTGAAAATACATCAAGTCACCTCCAAACCTTGTGCAATAGAAAGTTTGTAGACAGGTTAGTTTTACTGAGCTGAAAGTATCAATGAAAGTGATCCAGAGAGGACAAAGTGTGACACAGATCACAGCATATTATATTGAATTCAGTGGTTATTACACTAAGAATTGCCCTCTGAACATTCATGACTAAGCTTTACAGCATTCCACGTGCTCTTTCTGGCAGACCTTATTAAGTTCACATTGGTAGAATCCAAACAGAAAAGCTGACTCCTACTTGCTCCTGAAGCCTACGGAGGCTTGATATGCACTAGTAAATGGTGTATTTTATCATAACTAAGAAACATCAGCTGTTAGATTACAAAAATGTTGTGGAGATGAGCACTGTAGTTACCCACGACATAAACACGTGAAGGTCAACTGCAGGACAATGAAAAACATGACACAGGCCTTGTCTACCATGACACCATAGATTTGCCTCTACTTGGATTTTTGTTGCTTATAAATAGCCTCAATGTTTAGAGCAAACAAACAACTGCACACACAGCTAACAAAACAAAACAAACAAACAAAAACCAACCCCAAACCCAAAATCTCAACAGCAAAAACCAAAATGCACCTTTGTTTCCAGAAGGGCAGAGCTTAAGATAACCATCCACTAAAGTGGATGCACTGATGTTCTAAGCAAATAAACCCCAATGTGTGGGGTTTCCATCCCTATCTCCTGCTTTGGACACGTATGCCTTATATAAACCGTTAAGGGGAGGAGAAGGCGGCAGGTATAAATAAACACATGAAGCCTTTCCATAGTGTGAAGAAAGTTTTTGCACATTATAAACTGGGATTTTTTCCTCTCTGATATGTCAGTATCGCTTTTACTCCCTATACTACTAACCCTCCTGACACTTAGGAAACATTTTCGGCTCAGAACCTTGACTTCTTTTATTGAACAATTAAGCAGTACGTCTCATTTCCCTTGCAACTCAGTGACTGGAAGAAATGACAATCCTGGAATAACCGTGTGAAATTACAACGGCATAAAATGATAATCAGTAATAGCATTATGCAGTAATGAGCGTATCTGTTAGGCTGTGGTTTTGCCTTCCGAGAGATTTATGAAACACTCATCCCTCTACTGGCTGACGTAACAGAGTAAGTCCGTTAGTCAGTGGGGGGAATTTCAGATTACGCTGTCAGATACAGAGTCTGCATGAGAAAAAACTATGGAAATACGCCGGTGTCTGGTCTTGAAGAGTTCCATGACATCATGAGGAGAAAAGATGACCTCCTGACAATTTTCAGAACAGATGCAGCTGGTGTGTGAGCTGCACAAGCGTTGAGTACAGTACCTAGGCTAAGCTCCACGGCTGGGCTGAAAAGGCAAGGCCTTACACATGCCTGAAGCTTCCTCAGACCAGCAACTGCCATTCCACCATGTACGCTGTTTGAACCACCCAAGTATACTTCAGCTGTTCAAAAAAGATGGAAAACCAGAACATCACGCTTTCTCAGTACATGGACAGAGGGCTACAGACAATCTCCCCTTGTTCCACAGAATCCCTGCCTTCTGCTGCAAGACACTGCCTGTTTGTGAATGCAGATTTTCTGCAAAGCTCTGTCTGTGCTTTGGCCAGGGCTGGGGAAGGGGCAGCTCCTCGTGTCCAGCCGGAGTGGTTAGTTAGTTCAGTCCTTGAGCACAGAGCTTGCTGCAGTTTTATTTGTTACTGCCTTATACAAAGGGGCTTCAATTAGCTGTATGCTGTCTGAGACAAGACAGCCTTTATAAGCTTCAAAATGGCCTACAAACAGTGCTTCTATTCCTTCACCGATGCGTGGGCTTCTCCCGTGGGTTATACAACGGCTATTGAGTTACTCCGAGAGCTGCATCTGCGTTCTGTCTGGATGGAGCCTGCTTTTTGGTGGGGTATTTATAAAACTAGCCAATTTATAGACTGCTCAAGTTTGCCTTAAGAAACAAGGTGTCCTTCAAAAGATAATTCAGAATGAACTCTGCAAGCTACGTAAAGAGAGGAAAAGGTCAGTGAAACCAAATGACCACTGGAGCAGCAGCGCTGACACGGAAGGACTGCATGCCTGAACACAGCCTGGGGGAGGTTAAACCGGCTCCCATCTGGGAAAGAACAAGGCTCTGAAAAGGAATTCTGCTCTTTCTAGCTGTCACAGGCAGGGTGTCTTAAATGTGTGGGAAGAAGGAAAAGAGGTAGGGCATAGCTCATGAAAGAGAGAACGACACATAACACCACTGAACTGCTTTAAAAAAAAAAAAGCGTTTCACCTGGAAATAAAATCACTAGGTTTAATAGACAAAACCATTTTATACAGGGTTTTGTCAGCTTCAGTGAAATCAGTGTCCTTCACTTCAATAAATAGTGTAAGAATCGGAAGTAAATGCATTCCAGATATAAGGTACACCGTTTGCACCAAGAGTAACTTACTAAAGAAGAGGTATTTTTATCATTTTGGATATATGAAGACTCTGTGTCACTGTAATACTTGAATATAGTACACACAAATCCATGTATTCTTCTTTTAAAATGCATACTTTTATACTTTTCTAAACCCACCGCAGTTCTGTTGGCACTGGTAAGTGCTAACTACACTGAAAGCTATTCTCTACAAGGAAGTGGGGAGGAAATACGACAGTAATGTATCAAGATGATTGGTAGCCAGATGTTACAGCATCCTCACTACTCACTTGGAATGCAGACAAGCAGCAAAGATGAGATTTTGAATTCAAGGGTGATCTGAACTGAGACAAAAAGGGCAGTATCTTAATGGCAGAAATTAAGACGCCAGAGTCCACGATTCTATAGGCCTCGATCTGTTGAAAAGTCTCTGGAGAAGTCAGTAGTTTCTGAACTTCTACCAAAATAAAAACCATGAAAGCATTTAAAAGAAGAGCGAGGCTGCAAAGTACTAAAAACTGGGGCTGTCAGAATTCTCGCAAAGTGCATACTATTAGACTTACCCTTGTCACACGTGCATTGAAATAGGAACAGCTACTTTTGTTCCCTTCAGATTCTTGGCCTCATTCAAGACTCAAAACAAAACAAAGCTTTTGCTCTGGCCATGACTTAGGGATTGACAGCAAAATAATGAGAAGCTGTCTCCTTTCCTTTTTGCCAAAGTCAGAAGATACAAAAGCAAGTAAATACATACTTACTGCAGACACAGACAATAAATAAAGTAGAATAATGAAGGGAAAAGAGAGGAAAAAACAATCATTTAAAGTAATATTCTAGTAATTGCCTCTGACAACAGAAGTTTCTGTGCTCTGGTGGGGAAAATCACCCAACTAACATTTCTTAGACGTGCTCGCTAATGGTGCATTGCATGTTTTCCAGCTAACCCACCTCATACACCTTTAACCAGTGTCAAAGTACATTGTTTGCAGCTAAAAGCAAAGCCATAAGGAGCTGAGCACTTGATCTGCAGCATTCAGTATACCTTAGGCGTCACTTTTTAAGGGGCATTCAAATGGATAATTACCTGCTTTGTGCTAAGCTAATTATTTTCATGTCCTATTAAACCCAGCATTTGAGAGAGAACAGTATTTGGAATTAAGTAGAAGAAACATCAAGAAAATAGAAACATACACTGAAAGTCACTAAATTTTCCAGGGCAAGTTCCAACAACATTGCTTAGCAACAGCAATGGCAACCAGTTAACAACAAAGTGTTCAGTAGATTAACTCAGCAACCTGTAATTGATTTGCTGAAGCTGCCCTCAGGAGGCTATCTACCACTAATTGTTTAAGAGTTGATCAAGGGCAAAGCCACAGCAAATGAACCAGAAAGAGATGTCTTGAACTGGGTAGAAGATTGCTTTATTACTAAAGATAATTTTATTCTGTGTTGATGTGACTTGCTTTTGATAACTATTAAATAAGGCAAATTAAACAGAAGGTTTTTTGTTTTTTTTTTTTTCAAAATCGAAACCACAACGCACTATTATTGCATCAAAATGCACCGTCAAATTTATTAGAAACTCTGCTATCAAGATCCTGCCTGAGAAGACAGTCATAGCTTAGGCAATAAAACTACATATACACATGAATTATCATCTGAACAGCTTCTAATGCATACAAATTAAATCAATGTCTGTGATTTTTTTATTCAGGTTTTAAATAAATTATGTTGGCTTGGCTTCCTTCTCTGTCCAGCACTTTGTGATGCCTTTTTTTTTTTTTAGACTTACTGCTTTAAAATAATTTTACTCAGAAAAGGTGACAGCTAACAACAGCTTTGTTGCTGTTTTCAGTAGCAAAGAGTTAAGTCCCCAAAGAAGCATCCTTTATTAATAAAATCCATGGCTAGACCAAATTAAATCATAGAATGGTTTGGGTTGGAAGGGACCTTAGCGATCATCTAGTTCCAACCCCCCTGCCATGGGCAGGGATGAAACAGTTACAGGAAATGGTTAAGTCTTTAACCATGCAATCATTTGTTACCAACTACTTTTCCATGCTTGCACATTTACAAACTGTATTGTCAGTATCACTGCAGTACAAACTCTGTAACATTCATTCCTTTCACTAAGGAGCTCCTTGACTTGAACATAGCTAATACCAAGCTCTATATACAGTCAGCTTCACTTGCCTGGCCAGATGGCAACATGGGTATCACCCCTCTTTCGTCACATGGAGACAAAACCTGCTAAAAATCACAAGGAACTCGAGTGTCCTGAGAGTACTATTTTGATAGTATCAAATATCGGCGGAGAGATAATGGAACACTAAAAACATGCAAACACATACAGAGAACTAGAGCAGGATAGTGTCAAACCCTGAATTGCATTTCCTCTTATTGCCATCACGCAACTGCCTAGTTGCTCCTCACTGATTCTCGACACTGAACACGAACGTGGGACTCCCTCTCGACAATTAACAGCATTAAACCTTTCTTGGATAATTCTTCATTTTTTACTTCTTTTTGGTATGATTAAAACAGTACTGCTAAATTCTATTTCTCTGACTTACACGTGTCTAAACCCACCAGGTATGTATCTTATTTATAAAGGAATAACCACGGTTTTGTTAGTTGCCTCCATACACAGTTCAGTTTCAAATTATTTAAGAAGTAGGGGGTATCTTACCAGGACTAGTCCTGTACAGCTCAGGTGGGCTGCTGACCTTTTGGCTGGAGGGAATCCGCTGATGGTACAGTGGAGATGTTTTCACTAGTAAAGAAGGAAAAGTACAATTCCTCTTCAGTAACAGCTAAAATGTTAAAAGTACTATAAAAATAAATAGAGACACGCATTTCCTTACCATATGATGTCTCTGGTGACAATGGAAAAGCTGGTGTGGATGCGACAGCTTCATTTCCGTTTTTTGTTGGGGAGAAGATTCCCCCATCTATTTCATCTTGGTAACGTGCAACAGCCATCTAGAAAGGGCACAAAAAAAGCAAAATTACAGTGTGAAAATTCCCATAACCCTACAACACAATGGGGCATTTTTCATCAGATTACAGCAGGTTGATATAATCCGATCCACTGTTGCAGCAGAGATATCCTGGAACGCTGAAAACATGCCAACACACAGAGGACAAGAGCAGGACATCTTTAAACACTGAATTGCATTCCTGAGGTAATGACATTCCTGAGGTAATGACAGACATTTGTTCTTACGCTGTCACGATGCAACTGCCCCAGCGGTTGACACTGATTTTGGACACTGAGCACAAACGTGGAACTCCCTACTGGCTATCCACTTCAATAAATCTTTCTTGGAAAAAGAAAAATCTGCATTGTTTACCTCCTTGGTCTCCCCCGCAGGAATCAGCGCTCCCGTATTTACAGCCTGGTCAGTCACCGGAGACTTCATCCATCCACACCGGTTATACGACGGCTGCCCAGGGACATCGTTGTCGTACTGCCCAACGCTTAGCTTCCTGACCCTTCCCCCTGTTGCAGGGTCATCTTGTGTACCTGTTGCGGGAAACAGTAAGGTAAACTGATTAATAGACTATTTTTGGTTTGGGGTGGGTTTTTTTCCAGTTAGAGCTGTTCACTATTGTGCCTTCAGTAACTGTTCATGAATGCTCGTGAAATAACTGGTTTCGTCACTGCTTTACAAAACCCCACAGGGGTGTGTGTGCATGTGCGAAATAAATAAATTTTAAAAAGAGCTGCAATTAGCCTTGCTGACACACCAGTGGGAACATACTTGCAGCACACCTGGTTCCAGAGGAGTGCAGCAGCACGTTTCTGCTGACGCTCATTTTTGGCAGCGGTCACTCGCTGTGCCACTGGCAGAGCCTACCTACAGGCAGCTGAACGGGAAACCTCTCGCCATCCCTGATGCACAGCAGCTCCTAGCACCAAAGCCATGGCTGCTTTCCAGGACTGCCTTTCCCCCAAAAGATCCCTCCAGCTTCTTTTTAGCTAACACAGACCCTGGCCCTTGTAATCCCAGCTCGCTGTAACACCTTTTGTGACAAACATGGCAATCACACTTGATCACAAAAGTTAGGTATTAGGTACACAGAGGGGCTGAAACAACCTTTTGGAGACTCAGGAACAGAGCCTAAGAGTAAACTGAGCCATCAGAACAATCCAGGTTGTTCAAGGGCATAAAGCAGTATTTGTTTCCAAAGTTACTATTAAAAAAGCATCATTAGATACAGCTTTATGATTAGCAGGACTTCATAGAATCACAGAACGGTTTGGGTTGGAAGGGACCTTAAAGACCATCCAGTTCCAACCCCCCTGTCATGGGCAGGGACACCTTCCACTAGACCAGGTTGCTCCAAGCCTCATCCAGCCTGGCCTTGAACACTTCCCGGGATGGGGCATCCACAGCTTCTCTCGGCAACCAGTTCCAGTCCCTCCCCACCCTCTCCGGGAAGAACTTCTTCCTGATATCCAATCTAAACCTCCCCACTTTCAATTTAAACCCGTTACCCCTTGTCCTGTCACTACAGGCCCTTGTAAAAAGTCCCCCCCAGCTTCCTTGTAGCCCCTTCAGGCACTGGAAGGTGCTATAAGGTCTCCCCGGAGCCTTCTCTTCTCCAGGCTGAACAAGCCCAACTCTCTCAGCCTGTCCCCAGAGCAGAGGGGCTCCAGTCCTCGGAGCATCTGGACTCACTCCAGAGTCACATACTTGTAAGACACATACTCAGTCATCCACTGCCACCAACAGGCACTTTCAGAATATTCCTCCAGCAACTGCTTTTTTCCACCCTTCTTTGTAAGAGTAAATCAACAATAAGAACCCCACAGTAATCCTTACTGTGTAGTCCGGGACAGTACAAAAATAACCGTATGCCTAGAAACTTCTCCGATACTCCTCTGAGAGTTTTGATTGCCTATATATGCAAAAAAGATCTTTGAGAATTATCTATTTCTCTTTAAAGAGCTGAGGATTTCTAAACCAACTTATTTTCATTGCTTGGTGTCATTCAAACCCTACAGTCACTGCCATCTGTATGTGTTGATTAAGCACATCTCCTGCACACCCTGATCATGGAGCTGAATAGGGGTTGAAAACGTGCCCTTCATCCAGATCAGCAGGAGGGCTGAAACAGCCACTTTGGCAGAGGAAGACAATAGCACACCTATTCCACACACACCTATTTCCTAATCTCGAGTAGCTGACAGAAGGTGTTAAATCTGGCATGCAGCGTTAAGTGCCTGCATTATGGGCATTTCACCTTGATAATATGGCACAATTAGAGCATCAGCGCACAAATAGGTTTCTCTAGAGCAGATATAGACATTGATTTCAGACTAAAATCCATGGTACTTCAGTGATTCTACACTGACATACACATATATCAACCTGAACAACTCGCTGGCAAGTAGTGCCTTATCCTAAAAATATTAATAAACCTCTTGTAAAACTACAGAATTAAGACACTTGAAAAATCCAGCTCTGCTACTATTAAAATCAGTGTGATAGTAGCTGCTACTAAAGCAAATAAATAAATAAAAGCCTGCTAGTAATTTCTGAAAATTCCTCTAATAGGGTTAAACTTCAGGGTCCAAATTTGGCCAGTTATTTATTTTATCAAGTCAATACAAAGATACCTTCCTAGGAGGGACACAGCTGAGATTCTGTTTTGATTGTACAACTTTGAAAATGAAAATACTTTCTAAGCACCATATTTTAAACACTTATGTAACCTTTTTTCCCATGGCTAGAAACTTTATGTTTTCTTTTATTGGTGGAAAGAATATCTTCTGAAGAGACTGTGAGCAAACCAGATGCATCAAACACGATCTTTGAAGCCAGAAAAGGAGATGAAATCACAAATCTCTTCCAAACCTCTTAAGTGATGTTAAAAAGGCATGAAGATTTCTACTGAAATTAAAGACACTTATGAATGTAGACAGAGCCTATACTACTCCAGAATTTACTAACTTTTCACATTGGGATTCTCTGTAATTTGTGTAAAGAAAAATGGGAATCACTATGCAAAATCTCAGCCTTCGAGGGAACCATCTGAGACCAAGCACACCCAGTCCCACCCCTCCTCCTCAGGAGGCAGTGGATGCCAGGAACAGCACATGAGTTTCACTCCAGTGGTAACCAAGTCATTAAGGTACAGGCAGTTTCTTTCTGAATGCACAGTAGACTACTTTATGAGAGAGAATGTCTACCTTTCGGATGGCTCAAAACAGGCTTAAAATTTAGTGCAGATTTTACTTGTCATGCCAACGAGAGGGCTTCATCATCAATGACCGTCATACAGTCATGTCATTAGTATTCACAGACTCGTGAACCTTGTAATTTCTACGAAGTTGATGTAGTCCGCAGAAAGCTGCAAGCAGGTATCTCAGGGAAACTGGACATTTTCCTTAAATAGACTGAAAGTATCAAATTCCCAGCAGATGCTGGGTGACAGAAGGGAGAAGCTGAGCTGATATATGCAATAAAGCTTAAAGCAAATAACTCAAATCTAAGAGATTAAAATAAGGGAAGACATGCAAAAAGACTTTTTCTTAGTTTATTATTTTGCAAATGTACTTCAGAGCTCCTCACTTAATGTAACAGATGTTTAGAGTTATTAATTTAAAAGGTGTCTTTTACAGTGTAAAGCGTCAGGAGCCAAGGCTTCCTAGAAGTCCCATAATTCCTTTTTGTTCTTGTAGTTTAGCTTAAAGTTTTGGCAGAGCTTCATAAATATCCCAGGAGCACATATTCATTTCTTTGAAAGCATTTTGTATGCTCCAATTTCTCTCTTTTCCCTTGTGAACTACAAAAATAATTTTGTTTTCCCCGAAGAATAAACAATAACATTCCAGCAGATTGGCATCAGTACAGCACCAGCCGTTTATCTTGTCTGATGGTTATCACCATGCCAGCGCTACAGCAAACAGAAGCATGGCCAGCGGTTAAAGGTTAATCTTTGTTTGGATTCTGCTTAGCTTTCCTGGAGTACTACTGAGAGTTATTTGTAACTATTAAAAAGAAAACAACACTAAGCTGAGAACCTTGTCTGCAGCGGTATGTCAACAACAGAGCTCTATCTCACGTACGTCCCGGCTAAACTTCACAAACCATGTTAACTCTTCATGTGTTACACGCTGGTATTTACCGAGTGCGTGAGGCACACCATTAAAAAGGTCCACATTTCCTTTCAGTTACCACAACAACTAGTGAGACGATGCTTACGCGTTTCCACTTGATTCACAAGGCTTGTGGGCTAGCCTTAAAACCACCTTTATGTCAGAGTGGGGCAAGCACAGCATATGCAGTAAGACTCCCTGGGAAGAACTTTTCTTGGAGTGGTGGGAAAACAAGCCGGACCAACAGCCCTTTCGTCCGTTACAGAAGTTTTTATAATTTGTGAAACAGAACTATCAGTCTTCCAAAACCCAGCATAGTCCATCAAAGACCTTCCCTTAACTTCTACCTAGTTTGTATCACAGCCAACTGTGCAAATTACAGTCAAACTGGAAACCTCTTACAACAGATAATTCTAGAACAGAGTTCATAAGAAATATAAAAATTTCAGCATCTTGTTGTTTGCCCTTCTATGAGGGGCTCTAAATCACATTACAACTTAAAGAGGTGCAGTCAACTTTCAAGATCTGAACAGTACTTCAGGCCATTCAACTACCCTTCCATTCCTCTGCACTGTTTTTCTTGATTTTTTTCTTTTTTAAACAAAAGCAATGCACTATAGAAAAGAGTTACACAAAGCCTATAAATAAACTTACTCAAACTTGTCTGAAGGGTGTAAAACAAGATTATGATATATTGAATCACAACCAGAGAAAAATGCTTTAGCCTCTAGATTCATACATTATTCTGGTCACCACTACAGATATGTAAAAACTGCATTTAGCAGTTATTTATCCCTTGAATAACCTGCAGGATCCATAATGTACTTCAAATAATTAAAATAATAATTTTCTCTCCTTCAGTATTAAGGAAATAGAACAGAATAGAACAGTTGGAAGGGACCTACAGTGATCGTCAAGTCCAAAGTTCAACTGCATACTGAGCTGGAACAGCAAGACAGTAGCCACCAGGTCAAGAAAAGCGATTAGTCCTCTCTATTCCGTATTTGTGAGGCCACATCTGGAGCACTGTGTCCAGTTTTGGGTCCCAAAGTACAAAAAATAGGACTGGATCCAGCAAAGGGTTACCAGAACAGTCAGGGACCAGAGTACACAACATGAGAGGAAGCTGAAGAAATTGGCTTGCTCAATCTCAGTAACAGAAGGTAAAATGGGCCCTCACTGCTGTCTTCAATTGCCTACAGGAGGGATTGTAGAAATGCAGCCAGACTCTTCCCAAAGATGCGAAGTGGTAGGACAAGAGGCAACAGAAGCTGCAGCAAGGAAAATTCTGACCAGAGCCAAGGCAAGAGAGCTGCACAGGGAGAGCACTCAACCCCTGAGGCAGGCATCTGGAAGTCTGATGTCTGCAACCTTGGTGGTTTTAAAAACTTGACTGGACACATCCATGGGCAGCTTGACCTATCTGAACCTGTCCTGAGCAGGAGGTTGGACCCAATGGCCTCTAGATGTTCCTTTCAACCTGAGTCACGCCAGGATTCTGTAATGCACAAATCAGAGTAGATTAGGAATAGAAATAGAGTATTTCAGTTGGAAAAGACCTACAATGATCATCTCATGCAACTGCCCGACCATTTCAGGGCTGACCACAAGCTAAAGCATGTTATTATGGGTATTGCCCAAACGCCTCTTGGACATGAGAGGAAGCTGAAGAAATTGGCTTGCTCAATCTCAGTAACAGAAGGTAAAATGGGCCCTCACTGCTGTCTTCAATTGCCTACAGGAGGGATTGTAGAAATGCAGCCAGACTCTTCCCAAAGATGCGAAGTGGTAGGACAAGAGGCAACAGAAGCTGCAGCAAGGAAAATTCTGACCAGAGCCAAGGCAAGAGAGCTGCACAGGGAGAGCACTCAACCCCTGAGGCAGGCATCTGGAAGTCTGATGTCTGCAACCTTGGTGGTTTTAAAAACTTGACTGGACACATCCATGGGCAGCTTGACCTATCTGAACCTGTCCTGAGCAGGAGGTTGGACCCAATGGCCTCTAGATGTTCCTTTCAACCTGAGTCACGCCAGGATTCTGTAATGCACAAATCAGAGTAGATTAGGAATAGAAATAGAGTATTTCAGTTGGAAAAGACCTACAATGATCATCTCATGCAACTGCCCGACCATTTCAGGGCTGACCACAAGCTAAAGCATGTTATTATGGGTATTGCCCAAACGCCTCTTGGACACTGACAGGCTTGGGGCATCAACCAGCGCTTCTAGGAAACCTGTTCCAGTGTTTGACCACCCTCTCGGCAACAAGTGCTTCCTAACATCCAGCCTAAACTTCCCCTGACGCACCTTGGAGTCATTCCCACACGTCCTGGCACTGGGTACCAGGGAGAGATCAGCACGTCCCTCTCCCCTTCGTCTCCTCAGGAAGACAGAGAGAGCAGTGAGGTCGCCCATCAGCCTTGTTTTCTCCAAACCAGGAAAGCCCCCGTGTCCTCAGCCGCTCCTCGTGGGACATGCCTGCCAGCCCCTTCACCAGCTTCGCTGCCCTCCTTGGGATGCGCTCAGGCACCTGAACACCCTTTCTAAATGGTGGGGCCCAGACCTGCACACAGCACTCACGGTGAGGCTGCACCAGCACCAAATACAGCAGGATAACGACCCTATAAAGCAGTTTCATTTAACAAACTGCCTTCAATCAACTGCGGAGCAGTTTAGACAAGGCCAGATGATATAAAATCACCAAGAATTAACTTCAAACTGGAGCCGTTAACTGTAAATTTTTCACTTTTAAAATGTAAGACAAAATGCTTTCATTTAGAGTATGTTTTGGAAATAAGCAGAAATCTGCATCAGCATCAATGCTTAATGAAAATGTGTTAGATTATTAGATTTTATTTGTAATTTTACAACTGAGTGGGTGATCAAAGCTTGTGTATAGATGGTGCTTGGTTTTCTACATCAAAAGGTGCTATCAAGCTTGGAACTGAATACTATTAACTGAAATTTCACATTGGCCTTAAGTTTGAAGAATTCTATTGTACTGAACAACTGGAAAGCAAGAATTGCTGCCATCAAACGGAAGAAATTGATTATTCAGTTTTTACAAGATACTAATCTTAAAAGTTCTCTGCTGAGTTATCCGACAGGTTGCAAACATGGTAAATTATTATGGCATTGAAATATAAATGTCCAAACTTGTAAAACTAATTTTAAACACTTCAGTCATCAACACTTGAGTAGCAGCTAAGATCATCTTCTCTGTATAGAGCCTAAGCAGTGTTAACTATTATTTCACAGGTAGCTTCACACTTAGTTAACCTCCTTTATTCCCCGGCAGGATTTTTGGAATATGGAATTCATTGCAACACTCTCCCTTTCACAAGGGACAAAAAGTAACATCTATGCCTTTAAGAAAATCTGACAAGCATGTACACAAGTCACACATACATGGTTTAAGAAAACCACACGTGCTTTGAAGAAACAAAAGGAAAGCTTCCTAGGTTGTATGTTTAATCAGTCAACCAACAGAACTTAACAGATACAGTAATTAAAAAAATAATACCCACATCAAATAACAGACTCTGCAGACAGGCAACTTGGAAATCATCATGTACCAGCACGTCACACAGAGGAGCACAGAGAGGAACAGAGCGCATGCACTTCAAGTGAGCTTCTCACTGGGTGAAAAAGTTACCATGACAGAAAAGACACTCAACCAGTTCAGCCCACAGACAGATAAAACTCACGGTTCTTTTGAGAAAGGTACAGCGAAAACTCCCACAAAGCTGTTTTTCCAGTGCCCCTTTCACAGACCTCAGTGTAGTCATGAAGGCTGAAATAGGACCCTGGGGAGAATTATGTTAGCAATGCAGAAATTCCAGATGCCACTGCCTATATAGCAGATTAAAAAGACCTGCATAATTCTGACTACCCATTAGTGTGGAGCACGGGGATTCAATCCAAAAGAAGGCTTAACGATTCATCAAGGAAAAAAAAAGCCCATAAGTTAACTTCTAACAGGGGAGCCTTCAGGGACTTCCCCACATACTAAAAAATGTTACCACAACACCATCAAAATCAAAAGTGATTTCCTTCTCTGGCACCATTTATCTTCTAAAAAGTTTAAGATTTCTGCAGAACCCATTTAGTGATCAAGCTTTCAAGATGGCTTAATACGAAACCCAAAGCAACTCTATTTGAAGAATTTAGAATCAGCTTTAATCATTGTTACAGACTTAAAGGACAAATAACATCTTATCATAGAATCACGGAATGGTTTGGGTTGGAAGGGACCTTAAAGACCATCCAGTTCCAATCCCCCTGCCATGGGCAGGGACACCTTCCACTAGACCAGGTTGCTCCAAGCCTCATCCAGCCTGGCCTTGAACACTTCCAGGGATGGGGCATCCACAGCTTCTCTGGGCAACCTGTGCCAGTGCCTCACCACCCTCTCTGGGAAGAATTTCTTCCTGATATCCAATCTAAACCTCCCCACTCTCAATATAAACCCATTACCCCTTGGCCTGTCACTACAGGCCCTTGTAAAAAGTCCCCCCCAGCTGCCTTGAAACCCCCTTCAGGTACTGGAAAGGCTGCAAAAATCTCAAAAATAGCAAGACAAAACTCAAGCTGAACGTTGTTGTGGTGGAAAAAGGGCAAGCAAATGTATACCCAGTTGAAACAAAATTAGGGATTTCTGACTCAAGTGCTAACAGAGTATCCTGTGATACTCAAATTTTCAGATTCACAGCTCTATAGGAAAACTGCTTCAAAGGAATTAACCAGAATAAAAGTCAACTGAGCTCTGTATATTACATCTTCAGTACCTTAATCTTTCTAAAATTAGTAGGAAGTACTATTGCAGGCAGAAAGATCTCTTTGTTCTTGAAAAAATACCCCATGTTGAGCAAAGATTGGCAAGCAAACTATTCTTTTTCCCTGTCTAGAATGGGTGTAGATTAGGACTCCAAACTCCTTAAAACCCGTTAGTCTAACAGGCAAGGACCTTTTCCAGGTCTAAACTCCACCCCCAAACCCAAGCAGGGTATTAAACCTGTCCCTGTAGGCCACAGCAGCTTCGCAGGTCTGGCCACTCTAGTTTCTCAGCCCTTTTACACTGTGCCAAACGTAGGTAAGCACACCTGTTGCAAAATCCAAACTGGTATCTCCAAACCTGTACAGAGATGTCATAATGATGCTACATGCAGGCCCACATCCTGAAAGTTACTGGATTGATAAAAATTTGTGGAATAAGTGCATGACAGAAATTAAATTAAAAATGACTATACTGCTAAATGCAACTAAAATTCCATTTTTAACTTTAGCTTAAAAATTAAGAAAATTTAGTTTAAAAAGCCTGAATTTAGTTAGCACTCCAGTTTAAACTTAAAAAGATGTATTTTAGCTTTAGTTTAGCTTGAAACTCAATTTAAATTCACTGTTAACCCCTGAAATACTAACTTCAAGTCAGGTTTTGCAGTGTATTGCTGGTACCTGCAAAGGCACATGAGGATTTGGACAAGCTTCGCCCTCCTGTCCTTTAACAACTTATTTCAGAGGGACCGGGTTTACTCTCCCACAGAATATCACAGAGTGAATGGGAACATCTGGAACAGTTCAATGCTTTAAAATTATTAAAGTATGCAAAAAGGATTTGCTCCTTTCTCCTTTGTCTGCAGGTAGTAGGCATGATCTATGATACCGTAATTTGGACCATCTTCAAAGATTTCTTTTTAATTCTGAAGATGTTCCAGACACTTGTAATCAGATGTTCAGCTGCCTCATTTTTGTTCATTTTGCACGTTGGGGTTTTTTTTGAGGGAGGGAGGGAAAATGTCTTTGTTTAATGCTCAGTTCTTTACTGAGACGATAAACTCCACACAAAATGTAAGGCTGTGTGAACTGTCTGTGTTGTCCCCACCACATCAGGTGACCTATGGATGCTTTAAGACGATATTTTCAAACACAGTAACTCATTCACGAAGAAGAATTACAATTAGCTGACACCAACAATATAATGTCAACCTTATGGAAAACACAGTCCCTCTCTTCCTCACCCTGGCCGATTCACAGAGACATGCATCTCCTGGTCCCAGCAACGTTAACAGGCTGCCCCCCAATGCTGAATGCAGGTGTGCACGTGCTTTGCACCTCGGTTTGATCACATAATTCTTCAGCTGCTTCTAAAACCTTCTAAACGTGCCAGCTGTAACATTCTGAGTGAAAAGGTGGCAGGCAGAGATGAGACGTGGTCGATGGTAATGGTAGGTTTCACTGAAAAGAGGTAAAGCCCTTTCTGTTCTCTGGATTTATTAATAAATTCTTGCTTTTACAGTTTTTCTAGGTAGCAAAACATTTGTTTAGCTTTCCTTCTCTACCCAGTAAGTAGAAGCTTTGGGATAAAAGATGGGCGGTTTGAGGAAATAAGTCTTACAAATGATCTCCAACGTAGACTGAGGTCATCTAAGCATGCAAGAATATACATAGGGTGAAGTAAAGGGGGAACGGAAGGCTGCAGAGAAAAGCTTACATATGCTACAAACTTTCCTGTTATTTAAAATTAAGAACTACTGCAGCACTGTGTTACTACGAAATGGCAGTGTCATTTACTACCAGAAACTCTTCTCCGTGTGACTCGGCTCACATAAAAGCAAAAAATTGGAAAATCTTAATATAAAGTGCACTGATTCACCTCTGATAAGCAACACACATGGCACGGAAGGAGAAAAGAGGTCATCAGCCACTGTTCTACATGGTTCATAAAGACACATCCTAGCAAAAAGAAAAATCAAGGCTCGCCGTCTGCTTGTTCCTGTTCTCAAAACCACTGAACACTTAACCCAAGACATCATTTCAGACAGAACCCAGAACTCTGCTGTGTGGGCAGTCAGTAGTTTGTGCTACGTTAACCTGTGTGATGGGTACACGTGTATAAAAACCTCTAGGACGAGGTGTGAAAGAAGGGGTAGCTGCCCACCTGTCGATCTGTGCAGAAACAAGCCAAGGGAGGTAAGAGCACACCACGAGGTACCTCCCAGCCAACGCACACGCCATCTCATTCTTAAGCTCGTTCTTCCATCCCGGCAAGGCACTGGAAACACGCACGTGCCTTCTCAAGGCAGACGTTTTCTGCACGCTCATGCAGGAAAGCAGGTAACGCCACCATCCTCTCATAATTTCAACCCTCAGGTTAGGCGCACACATAACACATCCCATCAATCCCATTCATCTCCGGTCCTATTTGCTCCTGCTCACTCAGAATATCTCATTCATCCATTCAACCTCGCTCAGAGCCATTCAGCCCCAATCTGCCAACTCCCTCCAGCACAGGCCAATTCATTCTCTTGACATACTACAGTCAAGGACTGTTTAAGTCACAGGGTGTAGAGCTCCCCCGAAAACCTGAGCGCGTAAGAGCAACCATTACTCATCAGTGGACAACTGCTGCTTCGGTTATCCTTTATTCACAGCTATTTCTTCATCCCCACGGCAGCCAGCAGTTATTTGTGCTATCAGCTACACCTCCTGTGCTGCAGCAGTTTCAGCGGCTAATTAATTGCGTTGGAGAATCTCCTACTTATCCTAATTCTATCAGCCTGTTCCAAGATAAGGAAAACCACATCCAGCAGGCCTGTGCTCCGTTACCACAAACTGGCAATGAACAACAACGCATTACCGTTATTTTAAGGGACTTTCACTGCAAGGATGCTGAGGAGGAGGACTGATGACATGACATGACACCTCAGGTTGTTCCCATACATGCAGATATAGACTTTGTACTTTAACCAAGCACACTGAGTTACGTTTTTATCTGTTTTGTAGGGTTTTTTGTTGTGTTTTTTTTTTTTTAAACTCCTTAACACTGCCATTTATCCCACTGAGTACAGAGTATGTTTCTTGTTATTTATTAATCCTTGCACAGAAGCACTAGCTCTCAGTAGGAGTATGAAGACAACAGACTCTTTAAGGATTTGGGTTTGTACACCGAAACTCTAGAGCGTGCGACAAATCTGCATACCCTAAGGACACTTTACCTCTCCTCACACAGATATTGCACACCCGTGCTCCTCAAAGAGAAGTGAACTGTAAAGCATGTTTGAAAAAGGTAGGGAGCTAATAAAGAGTTATTTCCCTGTTTCTCAAACTTTAGGTTTGCTGCTCCTTTTCCCACCAACAGTCAAAATAGACTAATTTTGCTGTTTCAATTTATCTGCTTATTTTCTCATACAGTTGAGGCTAAGTGGTAGAGGTTTCTGCAAACAGCAGGTTACTTTCCCAGCCCTCAGCCATCTGCCTAGCAGAATGTCATGGTATTTGGCCTACGCTTCTGGAATTATTCCATTGAAGTGCTATGCAGAGTTTGAAAGAAGGTATCACAACATCTGTGTTTCATGCTCAGAGTTATGACCATCATCTGGATTCAGATGAAACATGAAATTATACTCCTGTGGCTTCCATCTGGCCATCCCAATCCACAATTTCTCCTTGCAGCTAGAATACTGCCTTTCCATCAGATGATGTATCAAGGGAAAAACGTTCCAGGTCTTCCTAATTCTTAATATTCATTCAGTGAAACTGGTTTTTCCCGTTGTTGTTTTGTGCACACCATGCTTAAATGATTCTGTATACAACAGTGGGGCAAGAAAATAAATAAATCCTATAGCATTTGGAAAATCAGTATGTGCTGGTGACCTCCCAGACTCAAGCAGAGGTGGCAGCATGCCACATATACATAATATTTTACTTTTGGAACCATGGGTTATTTTAAATTCAAGCTCTTACTGGTCTAAACTGAACGATACTTGCAAAAGTCAGAAATAGAACACTTTAGCACTTGACATAAAGGCAAACTTAAAAAGTTATTATTGTGCTAAAGCTATACAAAGGAATATTTCTTAAAAAAAAACCCCAAACACTTTTTGTTTAATTAAATACTATTATGTTGCTTACTCCAGTATCACATGCTGAATGAATCATATGCAGAAAATGACAGGCGAATCCTGACATTTCCAACCTTAGCCTTGGAGCTAATGCCCTAAAATACTGAATTTACCCTTCTCATAGACCTGCCCCAGTATCAGTCATAATTTCCTAATGGCATGGAGTAACAAAGTGGGAAAACTGTATTCACCACAGTGAGGTTCCTACAATCAGATCCTATGACAAAGACAGCAGTATGCAGTTTCAGGATAAACCTGTTCTACCTGGTTTAAAGGCTACTAAAATGGCCATTCAGCTTGCCCCCCACCTCCAGCCCATGTGCTCTCACCACTCTCTTTGAACACTGCAGGATTAACTCTTTGATCTGACAGAGAACTAACCAATAAGAAAACCTTCAAACCATTAAATTAACAAGCTGATCCAACAAACACCACCACTGCAGAGTTACCAGAGCTGACGCAGAGATGACGTAGTGCATGTCCAAGGATCATGGAGGCAGCGTAAGGCCACCTCTCTTGGGAACAGTCTGCTGCATTTCCACTGCATTAAACACGACATAAAATTGCACTGTTACTCACAATGAATATGCTCAAAGGGCAGGCAAGGGACTTAACAGATCTAAAATTGCTGCTTAGCACTCAAGAGCAAGGCATGTGATTATTACACAAGGGAAACGAGAAGACACTACCTACATTAACCCCAAGCAGAGGTCTTTAAACTTTAGGGGACTCAAATGCACTCAGCTGCCTCAAGGTTCTGACTAAAGTATCTAAATCCTTACTATTCCTACTCTCTGCCTTTTCTACCAGAAACACCAGGCTAGAAGATGCTAACCAACATAACACTGGCAGCATAAGGCCCTGAAAAACACAAGGTAAAATGGAGAGAAAACTCTTTAAGGGTCAAACTTTAAAAGGAATTTTTTCTAAATATAAATATCCTAAGTCACTAGAAATATGATTAGAATGAGGCCCATAAATCTCAGTCATGTAAGCCAAGACTAGAGGCCAACACAAGCCTCCAGTCTTGCATCCTATATCCTACCACATTTTAGGCTCTCTGCAGTGCTTAAACTCTAGATACAGCACATTTATTTATTCTCAGTCCTAAAAATGCAAGGCTAACCCTTTACTTGCCACCTCCCTCCTTAAGTCTCTAATGTCAGTGAAAGGCTTTTTGAGAACTTCAACAGAATCTGACTTCAGGGCAGTGAAAGAGTGAATGGAGTAAGTACTTCCTCCAAGCAAAAATCTATGAAAACAGAAAAATCTATGAAAATAGAAAAATAGAAAAAATAGAAAAAAAGACCCAAGTACCAGTTGATTCACTCCCTGATTCTCCCTTAATTAATTAGTCTTTTTTGCCAGACAAGGTATGCCTAGTATGCCAAATAAAACATCATGCAGAAGTACTCAGGATTTGGAGGAGTGCAGAACTGTTCACAAAAAAATGGACAGCACTCCTGTTAAGTTCTTAATTAAATGAAAGTGTGTTGGGGATCTCATCAATGTATATAAATACCTGAAGAGAGAGTGCAAAGAAGAGGGAGCCAGCCTCTCTTCCATGGTGCCCAGTGACATCAGGAAACAACTTTTTCTGCTGCGAGGGTGACTGAGCACTGGCACGGGTTGCCCAGAAAGGTGGCTGTAGGTAGAAGATGGTAAAAAAAACTCTAGACGTGGTCCTGGGCAACTGGCTATAGGTGGCCCTGCTTGAGCAAAGGGGCAGATAATCTCCACAGGTCTTTTCCAACCTCAACCCCTCTGATTTCGGTAGGAATGGGGGTGTTGCTTTGGAGCAGAGATAGATGGTACGGGGAGAAAATTCAATGTCAAAACCAGAGCTGGTGCTGATAGCAATCAGCACTTACATAGCACTTCCAGCACACAAATTGTGCTAACCACCTCGCTTTGAGACATGGACTTTACGACTAAATAAATCCAAAGAGGTCTTACATTGATTTGAATCGGAAGTGGATTAGGAATCAGTATGCATAAGGTTATGTTTGAAGCTCAGTATGATGTAAACATCCTGTAAGGATGTTCAGTATTTCTAAGAGACAGGTTTAAAAAACAATGGAAAAAACTTAACCCTCCTTTTCACTTCCTCAGCTTGATGAAGGAGAGAGAAATGCCTTGCCAAAGGCAAGGGCATGAGAAAAAGCAAAGGAGGTTTCTTAATCCTAAACAATTACCTCACTCGTACTATGGCCTGTTTCACCTCCCAATTACCCAGGATTCTAAATGCTGTCTGTATATATTCATATTTAATTCCAAACTCATCACCATCTTTAAAACAAATCCTCTTCCAGAACATGCCCCGAGGACTCATAATTTCGCCAGCCTTTATTAAAATTTACCTGCTTTACCTGACTTCACAAATGGAAGGGAACTGACAGTGACTCCTGTTTCCTTTGGGAGATGACCAGAATCTCTGAGGAAAATTCACTTTTCAGATTCATGTCTTTAAAGACAGAACTGTAAAAGGTATCTTACTCTAAACGACCCTTTTATCCCCCTCACTAGCTTTACTGTATGCCAAAAATAAGAGTTCTTTCCTTCTGGAAAAATGTCATTTTCAATTTGTCCATCAGCTAATGATTTAGAAACACTCAAGAGAACTATGAACCAATGCATTTCATCCTTGAAGAGCCACAAAATGCGAACCGTGTATGAAGAACGAACAGCGAAGCAGCTTGCATATACTCATCATGGATTCCTGGACCTCTTCAGTCCCCAGTTACCCTCCCAAACACAAAATTTTGATTCTCCAGAAGAATCACCGCCCTTGATCACACAGGCCAGCACTTTAAGGGAGACCACACGCTGATTAGGCGCAGTCACCTCTGAATGGTTTGGCACATCCAACTGGGCTTGAGCTGAGGCAGCTCGTTTGTGTCCGGGGAGGTCAGACACACGTGTTCTGGCATGTTGGCTGATACTGAATCAAATCCTGGAGACACAAGCCAGTCTTTCATTGCACCAAGACTGGATGAAGGAAAAGGGAGAAGAGGAAGAGGGAAGGGAATATGTTCTGCCAGAGGAAATAGACCACACGGAATTTTCAGACATGAGAGTAAGACCAGCCAGGAGCTTGTTTGTTGCAAAGTTTAGCTACAGCATTAATGAAAGGTGTCAGAGGAGTTAAGCAGAGACAGGCTGCTGATCCTTTTGCAAACTAGCAGCATGACTTAGGCAACGTAGTCAGCAAGCATCTCATGTTTAATTCCACCAGCTGCTTTCGGCAATCATATCAGAGCCAGAGGTAACAAGCTAGCACTGTGACTTCTAATTTTTAAACGGAAAAAAGTTTCAGAGAGAGTATGTTTTAAAATATTTTACTGGCAAAGATTACATTACTTATGAAAACAGTTAATAGAAATTCATTGCCAGCAGAATTACACTACATTTGAAGATAAAATTGTCAGTTTCTTCTCCAACTTCAAATAGAAATCACAAAAAACCATAATAATAAAAAGCATATAATCATAAATCCCAAACCATTTCACTACAGACGCCTTCTAAAAATGTCTCAATGTAGGAACTGCAGGAATTCTGCTCCATTATCATTTAAACTTACAGCAGCAAAGAATCCCAAGTGATGATCTGTAACAGGTAAGAATTTCCTGAACCGTACTTTTTTCCAAGCAAAAGAACAAGTATCTGCAGAACTCATCTATCTGACATCAGTTTCATAATTTCTTGGATGGGTATGTAAAAAGGGTGTCAGAAATAATCCCTTGATAAACATCCTGAAAGTTTTAAGTCACAACCTCATAACCTGAGGTCCTTGCTGTACCGCATCAAGAACACACAAGGAAAAGCATTATATTCAGAAAATATTATAATAGCTTACCATGCCGGGAGGTATTCCTGTTTGTGACCTCTAACTTGTCATGGAAGCCAGGACTCCTACCAAGCCCGTCCACATCTACATCAAAGCTGGTGAAGCCGTTTACTTGATTTCTGTCCCTGGTGACAGTGTTAATGCGCGTCGGGATAGGTTCAAATGTAGGGTCTAACTCCAAGATCAGCCTGTTCAGTTGTTCAATGGACTGATCAATATCCAAAGTCGGCGAAGCTGGCAAGTCCCCTGCATTCTGTCCTAGATCTAGGCCATTTGTGTCTCTCTGAGGCACTGGCCTTGACTTAAAACTGTTGGTGCTGGCATGTTCCGCAGCTTCAGCAGCACCTGGCACGCTCCCTAGTCCCCTCTGCACAGCATCTCTGCTGCTAGAGCCACGTGTCGGGGTGTTTGGGACTCGGGACTGGCTCTGGACACTGCCTGAATTCTCCACAGTGTTATGAATGCCAACCCTCATTTCATTCTCTGGGGCAAAACCATATTGGTGAGCAGTGACCATCTGCTGCTGGCGTACCCAGGTCTGGGTGGAGTAGTTACTTGGGCCATAGGCTTGAGGCTGGGGTGAGACAGAAGGATTCCGTTGTAACTGCTGAGTTGACTTTGTCTCAGTGCTTCCAAATGATCTCTCATAGAGGGGATCCACACCAATTCCCAGGTCTGGGGCAAAAGCATTGTGATGCTCTTCCCCAGTGTTACTTCCAAAGCCATCTGAAAGAAGCGAGTTCTGACTGCTCTTGTGGCAACTGAAGTTCCCTAGGTGGGTGGAGTGCTGCCCTTCCGAGGAAGACAAAGTCCCAATGCTGTCCACGCTGTGAAGGTCATGATTAGGCATTTCATCATCCAGAATATCAGTCTCCCTGTCCTTCAGTTTGGTGTCTCCATTCACATGAACTTGAGCTGGCACTATGTGGCGAGTCCCACTGTACTTACTTCGAGCATCAGTCATATCCTTGATGCTGTTGACAGGATCCTCCAGACCAAAGCCACTAAGTAGCTGGTCCAGTTCTGCCTTCTCCTGTGGGCTCAGGCCCCGTTTGACTCCTGGCACAAGGCGCTCCTCAGTCTTATCTGTCCTGATGGACGCTGTCGAGTGTCCTGAATCACTGCTGACAGAGAGGGTATGGTCACTGTGATCAGGACTGCCAGTCACTGGAACTCCCTGGGTAACACCAGGGATGCTGCTGTCTGAAGAGCTCTTCTTTCTCACTTTCGCATACAGACTGCCATCAATGGGGCCTTGGGTATGCAGCACTGTGGAGAGGTACGCAACAAGGAAAGGGAGAGAAAACAACAAGGCATTATATAAAAGCTTTGACTGGTGGTGTACCACACAACAGAAGTACCGCTAATACTAATGATACTGTTTCCAGAAACTAAATTGGCTCTACAAATACAGCAACAACCAATGGCATTATCTGATTTCGTTTCGCATTTCAATTTATAAAAGTTTTCTTGATGGAAATCTAACACGCCATTCGTATCTCAAGATCAAATACAGTTCTCTCTTTTATGCTGTTTTGGATGCATGTTTATGGCTCCACAAACTCTTCATACTAATTTGAAGAATTAATTACGTTATTACAGTGCTAGAAATTGGAGAGGCAGCTT
>NW_010223611.1:21087-39605 GCF_000690775.1 Eurypyga helias | reverse complement strand
GCAGGAATGGTAGGAACTTACTTCCCTTGAACAAATATCATGCAACTACCAGTTCATCCATTTCTACTTGAGGGTCTAACACCACCACAAAGAATCATTTACTCCTTTTTTTGGTGATGCAAGGAATAAAACAGTCTTTCAATCAGAGCTGGCAACTCAGGAATATATCACAGAATCACAGAATGGTTTGGGTTGGAAGGGACCTTAAAGATCATCTAGTTCCAACCCCCCTGCCATGGGCAGGGACACCTTCCACTAGACCAGGTTGATCCAAGCCTCATCCAGCCTGGCCTTGTAAGGCTTCTCTTAAAGGCATGCACAAGGAAATAGACCAGGTTGCTCAAAGCCCCCTCTAGCCTGGCCTTGTAAGGCCTCTCTTAAAGGCATGCACAAGTAAATGTTTGATTGAAATTTGTACACGTGTGGAGGATCTGGTATGCATTTCATGTTTCAATTCTATTAAGCAAGGCCATAACGCAGACCCGGTAACCTTCTTACAGGGCTAAAGAACTCGACTGCAGGGCTTCACTGAACTGACTCTATTGCTTTTGATCCCAGAACTCTTCCTGCTGTCTTGCTGTCTCAGGGCACACATCCTGTATTTGTTAATCTGACTTTCTTTCATGCTGCAGCCATCAGCCCATCTTAATGATTTCTTTTCAATAATCAACAAAAACGAATGCAAAACATAAGGCCGATAATGAAATAAATCACGAGTTAGAAACTAAAATCTCAGCCTCAGAATTGTCTCCAGTGTATACCTCTACATGTTTTATGACATATGTAATATTTTAGATACTATGCTTTACTGCTTAACAGGAATCACATAAAATATAAACTCAACAATAACAAATATGAAATACATACAAAATGGGTAATTAAAGTTGTTGGAGGGAAAAAAAAAAATCTTTTTGATTCCTGGAAAAAAACCACAGACTTGAGCAGATATTTATATACTATCAGGAAGTAAAAAATCCATTTGAGTTAAAAATATTACTGTGAGAATAATCTCTTCCATGTTATTTCAGTACTAGCAAGACTGGCAATGCATAAAACCGCAGAACAACGAATACAGCAATTTTCCTCTCTAACATTTTAAAAGCTCAAGGATTTATTTGAATCTGGCGCATTTTATTCAAACCACTTTTTCCTACCTCTGCCAGGGCTTTTTAAAGCTCTCCTTGACATTACAGACCAAGGAAAAGAAATTAAGCTATAGGAGACACATTCTTATGATCCTTTACTGGACTTGTTTGTCCAACTCCCACACACATCACACTGGTTAGAACACAGGCTAGAGTATGGCTCCTGGGCTACCCAAAGCTAAAAATGCACACAATTAACTCTGTTTCTTATGTAAAAGCTTTAGTAGTAAATATTTCTACTGTCTGCCAAGTCAAGAAAGTAAAGTGAGCGGTCCCATTTTGCAATGATTTAATGTTCATTTACTAAAATGTTTGTGTTAAGCAGAAGTTTCTGAATAACTTTTCCTACCCATAGTTTGAGAATTGTTTGATAATAAGAAAGTTAGACCATTACAATTTAGGAACAGGCAGAAGTAACCAACTGCTTAGTCTACATCTGTGGCAATTCCAGAATCAATACAGCCACAGAGAAAGTGCACTTCAACATCACCTCTACCACACATTTTCAAAACATATTTAAAATGCCATCGTGATCATGAAGCTTCTCAACGAGGAAGCTTTCCTAGACAATACCGTTTTAGAAACAGCATTATTCAGAAATTGTACCCACAACAGCAATGAATTCATTGGTTTACAATGGCAAGAAAAGTGGTCTGGTTGGAAAAAGCCTTCATTATGGGACACACTGCCAAGTTTCCATCAGTAAAAATACTTACACACTAGAGGTTATGTGATAGGTTTAATAGATTTTAGCTAATAAGTAAAGGACAACCTTTTACTTTTTAAGGACTAGGTACTATTACTTGAGTAATGTTGATTTTAAAAACAGCACATGCAAAAGACCAAAATAGTCATTTTCAGAACAAGTCATCAGGCTAGGAGGAAAAAAAGAAAGCAATTCCCCTTGCCATGGAATTTTTCTGTGGGCAGACTGTTAGAAGTTTGCTGAAGTTTATAATGTGTAACTCCCACAGTGAAAAGAGCTGTTACACATGAGGTAGAATGTCTGCATACAGATATTTAGAAACAGTATTTATGAAAAAATACCATATCTAAGCAAAGTAACAGCCAATTGACCTCAACCTCTTTTATGCAGTGATTTCTCATACGTTAGCATGCAGAATGGTTCACCATACAGGATTGTTTAGTACAAAAATCTGTAAATTCTGAAGTACAGACATAGAAGCAAGGGAAACCTTTGTGCATTTCCCTCCATTAGCTCTCCCTGTACCATCCAAGCATAGAAAGAGAAGCACAGGCGAGAAGCCAGCTTGCCAGTGGAGTGCTGGGCTGAGCGCCTTGCACATCTGCGCTCCGTACGGCTCAGAGATAACCCTGCCCAATACTTCAGTACAAAACTGTCAGATATATTCTGCACGTTGCCCAGAATGCTGAGCAACCACAAACCACCTGGGGGTCTCCCAAGTGTGAACCGTAGAGCTTCTCTTCTGGAGAAGAGATGCGAGTTCAGCTTACCAGTAGCATCTCTACTTAAAATGATTGCCATTTTATGGATTGTAAGGCTCAAAAATTGTTCATCTCCCCTCTTCATGTTCCCATTTGAAACAAAGCTTTTTTAGAAAGTCTTTATTTTAAACCCCTACACAGTGTCTCTATAGAAATTGTGAAATGTGCAAAAATACTTCCTCAATATATTGTTAATGGTGTTATGAATTAGCACCATTGCATATAAATATGAAACCAGCTTTCGGCAGAGGATGAGGGTTTGCTTGCATATGATCTTTGCTGATTATCTATTAAGTACGCAAACCAGAGCACTCAGGTGCTTCTTTCCATCAGACTTTGGATTGGATACAACAGCTTTGTTGCTTTCTGTTTTTTTTTTTTTTTTTTTTTTTTTTTAATTTCTTCTGAACCAACTTACACTTCTTAGACACTGTTCCTTTTCATACTGCATTTATGTGTCAGTACAAAGCTTGGACTTAAACTACTTCAGCATTCTGATATGTCTTAAGTAAATTTAAAAACACATTTATCAGAAGAAGATGCAAGTTAAACGGCTGTCTTTGAACTCTCAAATGACCCCATTGCTGGCTAAGACAATTAATTACTGCTCATATCCTGGTTTTAATCTGAGCTGTAGTTCATAGTGAACACTACGAAGAGATTGTAAAAAGTTTCATGTTTCTCTGAACAGTTCGCTTTAACTGGTGAGACTCAAGGAAGGGTGTAGGAATGTTTTAGATAAGTAAATCAGATGAAAGGAAGAAAAATTTTGCTGGAGGAATTTCCCCCTCCCCTAAGCTGTCATGTAGATGAATGAAAAAATGTATTTTCTGCAAACAGAGCTTTTAAATAAATACTTGAAAGCAGAGATCTCTACTACACTGATAAATGGCATCTGTACTCGTTAGAAGCCTGACTGACACTACTGGGAACAGCAGGAGTTTTTCTGGGACTTCTAGGGTTTGGCTCAGGATGGCCCAACAGACAATTTGGTTAGAACAGAGACAGCAAACATATGAGACTGAAAGGTTCATGGCTAGGAGAGGAAAGCTGACACCCGAGTCTGTGTCCCTTCCAACCCAAACTATTCTGCGATTCAGGAGTCCGTATATGGAAACATCTCGATTTTATGGGGAAACTCAGTAAATCCAACGTGAAGTTTCAGCAGTAGTAACCACGTTTTTGCTCGAGTACGGTCTCTTTTAAAAATAAAATCTCTGAAATTTGAGATTCTCCCGAGCTGACTAGAACCACTCTGTGTTAGGGACTGACAACCATGAGCTGTCTGGGCTCCCCAGTTACTACACGTGCGAATGAATCACACAGCCCTGTCAGACCTCAACACCAGAGCTGTCGGCACACCAGCATCTCTGTGAAGGATTTCGGCACCATAAAACCAGGTTTTGTGGCGCTGAGTGTCTCACCCTGTTACCTCAGGATTGTCGGTATGTGGAACGCCAGCGGATTAAAAAGCCTTAAGAGCTGTGGACATGAGCACTGTCTTACTCAGCGTCAGCCTAATGGTGTTCATAACCAAGACAACCAGCCTAGGTATACCACTTACTAACTGCACAATGAAAGGATCTAACAGCTTGAAATATTTTATACACCCAGCATTATTATCAGATAAATGTAGATGATCTAAATTGCAAGGAAACATACACGTGAGAGACCCAAGGACTCCACTAAACGAGCAAACAACCTACCAGGATTCCCAGCCCTGCACAAACCATTTAAAGTGAGCACCCAGATACATAAAAAAGGCATTTTAAGCTACACAAGGAAAAGTGTAATCAGTCAAGGGTGGGATCTAGATGTCCTAATTAAGGATCTCTATCTGAAAGTCTGGCCCGCTGCCAAGCTTCAAAAATCCCTAAAGCAATTCCCCGAAGCAGGGGCTCCCCAAACAGAGGTCACACCGGTCACAAGAAGGATGCTGAGCCTAACAGATACTACTTTTGATATTTATGCTAGAACTTGGGAGTCACATTATGTTATCTGTCTACAAGTGAAGTGAGAAACAGAAATGTTTGGGACCTGATGGCTTTTGGTTGTGAACTTCAAGGTGAATACAATTTTGTTGGACTTCACAAGGAAACACCTGACACTGTGGGATAAAATAATGTGCTTGCAACTATACTGAGAAACAGAAATGTTTGGGACCTGGTGGCTTTTGGTTGTGAACTTCAAGGCGAATACAATATTTGTTGGACTTCACAAGGAAACACTTGACACTGTGGGATAAAATAATTTACTTGCAACTATATCATTTTTCTCCAGTAGCTGTTTTCGAAACTTCAAAAAATCACCAGAAAATTGCCATGTGGCATTATAAACCGATGAGAAAGAACAAGACGCACAGCAGAACAAATATCCAGCTGCTCCTGAGGCGCCTGGGTATTTAAACTTGCAGCTCCTCATCATGAAAACACAATGGACATTGCACATAAATATAAATTATTTTCAAATTTGATTGATTGTTTGGTTTGGGGTTTTTTTGTTTGTGTGTTTTTTTTTTTTAATTTAAGCATGACAAGCACTTAGATTTAACCTTTTTTAATGATTAAAAAAAAAAGATCTGGTGTGATGCTGAACAGGATTAGGAATTTAGTTTTACCTCAGACTTGTGTAAGATTTGTCACTGCAAGTCCGGTAGAAAGCATACAACTTAGCTGAAGTAAATAACAAAATATAAATTCTACCTAGAATTTATTCCCTCCTAACTTGGTTTAAAAGGAGTATGAGGCAAAAAAGCATCGTTTTATTTCAAAACCTAGCATTTCTGCCAGGGGGAATTAAATACGCTTTTGAGAGAGTCAAACTTTTGACAGAGTCAGCATTTATAGAGCACATGTATACATCAGTGGCTTTGCCCAAATGTTTTACTGGGCAGCCTGAGATGTTTCTGAACCAGAAAATACATAAATATGACTTATTCTAAATGAAAACAACCCCCACAAATCTACCTCCAAAGGTTAAGCGATATCATAGTAGAGAACATGCAAATAATCAAAAGAAATACAAGATTTTGATTTTTATGTGTGTATATACATATAAACCGTATATACACTGTTTTATACATACAAGCTCTCTCTATAAAATATATATGAAAGCTGCGCATATGATTTGTTTGTTCATAAAACCAACACAAATGAACTATTCATATATTACAAACCTACAAAATACAAGGTTTTGATGTTGTTATATTACATAAAACCTTCATTTCATATTCTGCCTTTTTCCAAATCGTAATGTCGGAATACCTCTGCACTAACACTTGTGGACTTCGCTTTACTCCTGTAACATCCACGTTTTTCCTCAAAAAGTGATCAGCAACTTAACTGCAAAAGTGAAGCTAGGCATACACGCAAGGAACATTTCTGACCGAAGAAAATGAGACAATACAGTAGTAATGCAAAATTCTGTTCTGTGCACCTTACTAAGTAATGGTACTGCAGAGGCCTTGTGCACTCGGTACCTCACGTCAATGCACGACTCAATCCCCGCTCCCATTTGTTCGAAGGGAGCAACGCTCTCTAAAATGCAGGAGTAACATAGCTGTCAGAAACCAAGGGTAGTTCACTACACTGGAGACCTAAGTAATGCTGGAATTTAGTTAACCAAACTGAAGGGGCCCACGTCCTTTCAGCCTGACTTCTCTTCCCAGGCGCGGTTCCAACTCACTGAACTACCCAGGCTGAGGCCTGACAAAATTCCCACACTGAATCTGAATTACACACACACACCCCCCAGTATCAAGGACTCTCTTACAAATGAAAGCCTCAGAGCGAAGGGTATGTGTGTATTTTCACTCCTGTACCTAATATACAAAGAGCAACTTATATAAAAATCAGGAGCTGAAATACCAACACGTACCAAATTCAGTGGCTTCCTTCCAAAGCCTGTGTTTGCTGGCACTTCCCTCCTTGAAATCCAAATATCCAACGGCAGGCTTGTTAGAAAGAGGGCTCAGTCTTTCAGCCTTCTGACTTGTCCCTACAGCCATCCCTTGTCCATTCACCCCTTGTGAAAACACAAATGCAAGCCAGCTACGTAAACATACGCCACAAATTCAGCAAGAGCCGTTCTGACCCAGTCCACCTGAACAAAAAGAAGAAGGTTGCAAATACACAAACCTCTGCACGCTGTACCCTTGTTCATGTTGCAGCAGGAAACATTACAGGAGATCTGGATTATTTTTTTCAACCTCATAAATAAATATTTCTACCTTCAGGCAAACCTGGACAAGTCCAGAGCTGCATTCCTAAAATGTTAAGTCTTTTTATGTGTACTTGTCTTTTCCTTTGTCCCTCCCTAACAAACACAGGCCCTCAATTCCTTGCAAACTCTTCCCATATAATTCCTATAAAATTCACACAGAAATACATGTGGTTTGTATTTCCAGCTCTTGAACCACAATAAAGCTTCTTACCTCTTTACTAGGCACGATCGGGAACTTTCTGCAAGAGTCAGTCATTGGCTCGTTTAAATCAACTAATATTCCCTAAGCAAAACCCCGCACAGCGGAAAGCCGGAGTTAGGGCAGAACACCCCAGCTTAAAAAGGCAAGAAACGTCTCTACTCCTGCTGTTTGAGCCGCAGCTTCTGTTCCTGCTCCTGGAGGTGAATGGTCTTGCTAAAGAAGCAGGAGACTTGTATCAGCCAGAAAAAGCAAATGAAAATGTAAACACGAGGGAGGAGCCTGAGGGGACAATCAGGTTCAATGAAATCTGAACTCCTGGAGCCAAGAAGGAGTGGAAATGTGTTGGCTGAAAAGCTAATTCAGCCTACAAGCCATTTCCTTACAGTGGTTCTTTTCTCGCTCTGTTTTAGTACCCAGATGAAGCTGAGTGGGTCTCAGCCCCCAGATCACTCAGCCACACACTCAATGACTGCTTGGTTTTGATGTCTTTTTCCTAAAACAAACAGCCTTTAGAAAACCTTGTTCTTCCACACTGAACCATCAGGTCAGACACTCTCATCCACATCTTCAACAATTTGTATATTATTGGAGTTCTTTGGCAAGAAAAGCTTTGTGGAAGTCGTGCAGCAGTAGTGCTTATTTTTATGTAGCAGCTGCTGCTCTCAAGCTCCCAAACCCCAGCAAGCTCTGACTCCTCCGTCTCTGGAATGAATCAGCTCAAACTAGGGGGGGCCCAAACCCCAGCAAGCTCTGACTCCTTCTCCGTCTCTGGAATGAATCACCTCAAACTAGGGGGGGTGAGCCTGTTAGTCTGCCTTTTAATAACAGCTGTATCCCACCACATGGCAGCCCACAAACTTTTGCTCTAAACATTATTACAAATGTACGCATGCATCACCACCGGACAGCCGTGCCCCTAGAGCACATCCATATTCTGCATCAGGGCCTGTCAACACTTTAGTGACTCCTCGGTTGAATAGAGGATAAAAGTGGTTCTTGCATCCAGAAAATACCTGTTTGTTGCTTATGAGCGAGTCAGAAGTTCAAACCTAATTGGAAAAGTACACGCTCTCCTGTTAAGTGCCGCTGTTCTCACAAATCAGTGAACGGCTGCACATGAAACCAGTCGGGACTCGGATAAAAGACACAAACCCCACAACACAACCTACGCCAGCAGTACGTTCCCAGAATCAGAGAACTGCCTCTCTCCTCTGGGACAATGCAGAATTACTTGTAAGCTGGAAACTTTCAGCATCTGCCACAAAGGTATGAAGAGAAACAAAAAAAAAAGGTATATTCAAAACTCTCGATGCAAACTGATGAGTCTCACTTAAGACGCAAATTTAGTTTTGGTCACACTGCATCCTGGTTCTCTGTGAGGAAAAAAAAGAAACAAACAAAAAAAACCACCCCTAAACTAACCAACCAACCAACACCACCAAAAACCCTAAACAGGTGTATTCCTGGCTTCGCAATTCCAGGCCTCCTTGGCTCCTTCATAAGCCTGCACTGCACGGGCATGCAGTGACCCTGGACCACGATGCTGGATGCAGGCTCAACACCAACACCTGCACTATCTAGATTACAAGAAGCCACCAGGACAACGTAATAGCAGCTCTGTATAAATTAAATTATCCTATGTACAGTTTACCTGCAACAGATTCAGTCATACAGATCAACACGCGGCTGAAATCTCATTCTGGATAGCCTTGGCGGTGCTCCACACAATCCTTGCAAGAATGGTTTGGCAACTCCAGCAAGCCCCGTATAACCACAGGTTAAACATATCCCTGGATGTGTCCAGAAGGATGTTCTCAAACCGTATCACTCAACTGGTTTTACTGATGTTTCTTTCCGCTGTTACCAGTTCCAGGCTTTCTGGGACACATCACCCTTTGCAGTACAGGGCACATCTGGATGTGTGCAAGTTCCCACACCTGAGTGGGAGTCCCACTGTTGGATGGTGCCACTCCGGTCCAGGTCAGGTGTGGAGCATTTAAATTCTGTAAGCTAGGCTACAATACGTACCTCCTCAAAGATTTTTGGCTGACTGCTGCGAGTACAGATGATACGTGCTCTGGTGCAGAGTGGTAAATGCAAATGAACTGACCACAATTAACTGACTGTGCTGGGTTTGTGTGACCAGCATTTCAATAGTGGGGGATGGGCTACAGGGACGGCTCCTGTGAGAAGCTGCTAAAAGCTCCCCTGGCTCCAAGTCAGACCCAGCTCTGGTCACAGCACAGCCAACTAACACCTCTGTGATTAATATATTTGAGAGGGGAAAACAAAGAGACCTGGAGTGGAAGACATAGGGGAGGAGTGTGGGGAGAGAGGAGAGGGATGTGAGAGTGACAGCCAGGCAGATACTGGTTTTACTGATGTTTCTTTCCGCTGTTACCAGTTCCAGGCTTTCTGGGACACATCACCCTTTGCAGTACAGGGCACATCTGGATGTGTGCAAGTTCCCACACCTGAGTGGGAGTCCCACTGTTGGATGGTGCCACTCCGGTCCAGGTCAGGTGTGGAGCATTTAAATTCTGTAAGCTAGGCTACAATACATACCTCCTCAAAGATTTTTGGCTGACTGCTGCGAGTACAGATGATACGTGCTCTGGTGCAGAGTGGTAAATGCAAATGAACTGACCACAATTAACTGACTGTGCTGGGTTTGTGTGACCAGCATTTCAATAGTGGGGGATGGGCTACAGGGACGGCTCCTGTGAGAAGCTGCTAAAAGCTCCCCTGGCTCCAAGTCAGACCCAGCTCTGGTCACAGCACAGCCAACTAACACCTCTGTGATTAATATATTTGAGAGGGGAAAACAAAGAGACCTGGAGTGGAAGACATAGGGGAGGAGTGTGGGGAGAGAGGAGAGGGATGTGAGAGTGACAGCCAGGCAGATACTCAGGTCAGTGAGGCCTGTGGTGAGAGAGCAGGCTGTGCTCCTGCCCCATGGAAGGTCACACTGGAGCAGGCGGCCGTGCCCGAAGGAGCCTGTGACTCCATGGGCACCCCAGGCTGGAGCAGGCTGCTCCTGAAGGACTGCACCCCATGGAAGGGATCCACACGAGAGCAGTTTGTGAAGAACTGCAGCCGGTGGGAAGGACTCATGTTGGAGAAGTTGGTGGAGGACTGTCTCCTATGGGAGAGACCCCACTGGAGCAGGGGCAGAGTGTGAGGATCCTGCCCTGCGGGAGGAAGGAGCAGCACAGACAAGTTGTGATGGACTGACCACAATCCCCATTCCCGTTCCCCTACACCACTGGGGGGAGAGGAGGGAGAGAAATGGGGAGCAAAGCTAAGCCCAGGAAGAAGGGAGGGGTGGCAGGAAGGTTTTTAAGCTCTGGTTTTGTCCCTCATTGTCTTGCTTTGATTGGATTGGTAACAAATTAAATTCATTTTTTCCCCCCAAGTCAAGCCTGTTTTCCCCATGACCATAACTGGAGAGCGATCCCTCCCTGTTCTTGTCTCGACCCACAAGTCTTTCCTGGTATTTTCTCCTCCTCACCGCACAAAGGGGAGAAGTGAGTGAGAGCTACGTGGTGCTTGGCTGCTAGCTGGGCATAAACCACAACACTGACCAAAAGTTTCGGGAAAAGGTTATGGAACAACATTGCAATCAACCTAGACCTTTGCACTGCCCAATCATGGCACTTTCTACAATTTGGAAACCTAAAACTGCATTTAGTGCTGCTCCCAAACTGCAACATAAAAAGCAGGTCCTGATTTGGTAAATCGGTCCAAGACTGCAAGATCAATTTCTGGTTCATACACATTCATCTGGCAATCCTGTAACACATTTTTGGAGAGTTTTTACAGATTTGTAATGTAAGGATAACAACATAGACTGGAAAGAAAGGAAAAAGGTATGAAGTCATCTTCTATCACTGTTTTTCCTTCTCCTGGCTATCCAAGACATGCAACCAAATGCTGATGTTCATTTATGCATTCCATTTTAAAGAACTAGTTTTCCAATATGAAATAGCGGGTAGCTAAATCAAATGGAGCTGTTTGGTTTGTTATGCTTCTCAAGTCCCTGATTCTTAACTGAAAACCAAAGGAGGCTGAAGAAAACAAGGCAAAAAAAGCCCAAAACTGAACAAACACTCTGAAAGGAAAACAACCGAGGGGGCTGCTGTTAGCAAAATGCAAACAAGTAAGACCCTCAGGCTCACGTAAGGTCCTTAAACCTTGAATCTTATGAGAACCAAAGGAGAGGGCATCCGAGACCCTACAGAATCTTTATGCTGTGCAAATGCTAGTGTGTATTTCCCAGCCACTGGAAAGGATCACATTTGTACTTTAGTGATTTTATGAGTAGTCCGGAGCAAGAAAAATCCGCTTCACAAAGCACAGCCACTAGACCAGAGGCTGGCTGTTGTCCAGCCAGCATGGAACACAGGCAGAGCCAGTCAGCACACACGCACCCTTAGAATCCTGCTGTAATATATTGTACCACTTCTGCCCACCTGGGATCAAACGAAAGGAATACTTGTTCTATGATCCCAAGTACAAAGAACTGACTGATACATTTATTACTGCAATCTTATATACAGAAGCTAGTATCTATTGTGTCATTTTGACTCTATTTCTGAAAAGTTTTCTCAGTCATTTAGGCATCGACTTAACTTGAAGTAGCTTGTGCTTGGATAACCAACAAGAGTGTAACAAAACATCACAGTAGAGAAACATCACCACGAGTACGAAACACTAAGCAAAGTTTAAGGGCATTACAAATTCACTGAACTATGTCCTTTTACTCATGCCAAACCCAAAGCCCATCTTCAGGAACACTCCATTAATTTGCAAGTGTGTACTCCAAATGTTGAGCTTCAGAATTCATGACTATTCTTCCTTACAGCTGGAAGAGCAAACTGACCCTGAGTCATGGCTTTTCTCCTACTATACTGTTAGGCTTCCAGCAAAAATTAGTTACGGTCATTAAACATGAAGCAGCAGAAAAACACTGATGACTCTACATGGCTGCCGAAAACTGTACAGCAAAAAAAGACAGGGCTTAAAAGGGCTGTGTAAAAGGCCAACATAATGAATTTACTCCTGTCGAGTATGGAGTGTGAAATTTAACAGTATAACCATTATTAATAAAATTGCTCCATCACTTTATGGCACTTTCAAGAAACTGATCTTCCCGTGTTTCTAAACAAGTCCACATATCAGCAAGGGAAGTTAAGGCACAGATACATTTAGCAGAGCTCTTTGATTTCCTAACTTACTAATTAAACTTAGAGGTTTTGGACCAGGATTCAGGGGACTTGTGGCTTATTTTCAGTTATTAAAGCAATAGCAGAAGTAATATATAGTAACCATATATGATAATAATTATAGTATTTACCTTTCTCAAAAAGAGTATTTGAAGATGACCTACACATGCCCAATACAAGCACATACTAACATAATAAAGTATGCAGTTTTGATGGAAAAGTTTTTATGTACCTAAATGACTTAGAAACAAATGTTCTTCCTACAAAGTAAATACACGTTAAATATTCTAAAGGGAACACAAGGAATAGCTTGATACCAGAAACATAAGATGGGCTTCAGAAGTTTAGCAAGTCTCTTAAATGGGTAACAGAATAGGAAACATTCTTCAAGGTCCAGAGGAAGATAAACAGTACAGAACATGAAGAACCTGGAGATAGAGTCTAGCCCGTACTACTTGAGAGACAGCTCAGCGCCCAGGGCCATCTCAGAAACCACACAGATGAAGGCTGATGCCACAGCGCTTGCCCCTGTGTCTAGTAATGAAAAAAGACTTGCCCTATCAGCAGGCAACATGTTTATATATTGATAAACTCCAGAACAGAGAGAATAATATATAAAAGAGCTCTAGTAATGCAACTTTTGCTTTCACAACTGGAGAGCTGTCCACAACAAGTAGTAGGCCTGGGTTCTGACAAAAAAAAAAAAAATTCTCTCTCTGTTTACTGGAAGTTACCTCCCCCTATTAGTCTGAAAGGAGCTTGAAATAGCTGCTCTTCCTCAGCATTCAGGTACCGTCCATGCTTGAAAGCAAAATCTAGAGGAGGCATCATCATTATGCAGGCAGACCTGAAATCTGCCTCAGTCTGACCCAAAACTCTGTGATGTTCAAACAACTTAAGCCTTGAAGAGGAGCGACCACAGATGAACATTTAAAACTCAACAAGTGAAACCGCTGGAGCAACAGTAGAGATTCCTGGGACAGCTTTCTGGGATCGATCTGTGAATAACACATGTGCTGTCTTTATCAGAGCTTCACTTGCAACTACAAGGTACCACTGAAAAGTCAGCAAAATACTACAGCTGACGGCACTAAAGGCCACTATTGTCATTGGTACAGCTAAAATTCTGCTGTTGCTCGCTTAAAAAATTGTATTATTTCATGGTTTGGAGGAATTTTCTCAATCATGTTTTACTATCAGAAGTGCCTGTGGCTTATAGTGCTGAAAGGACACTTGAGTGGTATGCTTCATTCTGTACAGACTATCAAATATAATAGCTAACTCTCAAAAATGAGACATCAAAATCAAAAGTTGTGGGACTCAGGAGAGCTAGTCTTTCATTCTGCTCCAAGGTCAAGAAAAAACCCACCCGCACATACATTAAGTGGTTGTGCAAGTGTTAACACCACTTTGGAAACACAGGCAAGGGGGAACAGATCTTCCTGTGGTTCAGTAAAGAGAACCACTATCTGCAGATGATGTTTGCTGCAGGAACCTTTCCAGGAAGAGTCCTCAGTTCTCCAGTACCTGCTGTACGTATTCAGTGGCAGAAACTAACACACATTTCACTAACCAGCGTGCCAGACTTTCAACAAAACGGACAGTTCTGGGATATTCGCAACAGGAATGCATGCCGAAATCGCTGGAAGACCCCTCTTTCAAAAACCAAGCCCTCCCGACCAAAGCACCTCCATAACGAAACAAAACATTTTGCATACGCTGTAAAAGCAGGGACTCATCAGGCCCCCCCAAATCAACAGAACATGTTTGCCAATGGGGAGAGAAAGGTACACATTGCACCACAAAATCCTAAGTCATCTTATGAACAGAGTAGTTTAGTTGAAACCCAGGAGCAGGAGGAGAGAGTCACTGAAAAGGAATCTAGCCAAAAAAGGCAAGGTGCATGATCTTAAAGGACCAGAAGAATGGACAGTAATTACAGCCAAACCCAGTAATAGTTACCCAGAAAATCTGATTACTTTAGAAAGAAAAAGGGTTGCTTCATAGTGGCCTAAAAAAACCCAAGACACTCCAACCACGCAGTCACAGACTGGTTTGGGTTGGAAGGGACCTTAAAGATTATCTAGTTCCAACCCCCCTGCCATGGGCCGGGACACCTTCCACTAGACCAGGTTGCTCCAAGCCTCATCCAGCCTGGCCTTGAAGACAGCCAGGGATGGGGCATCCACAACCACTTTCATGACAAAGCCTGTCTTGTAAACTCCTTTTGGAGTCTGTTTTGTAAGTCTTCCCAGAGATCTGCCATTTGGGGACTAGTGTGAAGCACAAGTTCATTCACGGACACGCATTCACTCGAGAGACAGCATGACCTCTTACGTCGTGTGCAAATGGCATGACAACTGCTGATGCCCTCTATTCACATTTCGTTGACTACGCAGAAAGCATAATGCACAAGGCAGTTCAGTGTAGTCGTGCTTAGGTGCAGGCACAGAGAGGGGACTTAACTGCATCTCTTTCTGGTCCTAGGAAAGTCACTGAACAAACAAGCACCAAATCCTAAACTGTATTAAGGCATTTTGGTCTGTTTCTTCCAGTTACACTGTCAGCATCTGACACTGCCGTGCTGATTTTACTCCCGTGCAAGTATGGTGTTACTTGGTGTTACTATGGGAAAAGAAATCTAGTACTTACGCCATTGTGAAGGTTATTTTTCCTTCTCTAATGAACCTAAACAGATGGGATGCCCTAATGCCCTCACAAGAGGGAGGAAGAGTTGTTCGGGAAGCAGGCACAGTGAAGGAACACACACCTGTGTCAGAGGTTTGCCTTTCAGGACTCTTTATTCAACCTGGGTCATTTAGCAGATTGTGGGATTGGGTGAAGTGGCTTGTCCCGTGGTATCTGTACATGGAAGGAGATACTGAGTTGGACATTCGTGTTTAAATTAACAATATTAACAACCACAGACTGTAGCTGACATGACTGAGAAACAGGCACATGCTGAAAGGTAAGTGAAAGCCTGCTCAGGAACCCAAATAAGCTGTGTGAAGAAAGACTTGCTTGAAAAAGCAGTATTATACGGCCCTGAGGTAACGGCCTCTGGGCGATACGTAGAGAACATGGGAAGGAGAAGAGAGAATGCTTAGCCACAGTCACATGTGTTAACCTTCCCCCAAGATTCTGCTGTCTGAATCGTCTTGTGCTGAAGAGTGAGGTATTTCGCAGTGTCTTTTTTTATAAGAACTACAAAAAGATATCTAAACATACCGTAAGTGTCTAAACTACTCAGATTTTGCACTGGGGTCTTTGGGTCTAAAAATGTTGTGAAAGCCTTTGACAAAGGGCTAGTGAACAACATCTGGGGAATAACAACACTGCTCACTACTGAGACAGGATAGAAACCAATTGGAGGACATAAAAATGCATTTTATTGAAAACAAGTAATTGGCTCTGCAGTAGCTTTGAAAGCATCTGACACGTGTAATGTCTTCAAGGCCAGGCTGGATGAGGCTTGGAGCAACCTGGTCTAGTGGAAGGTGTCCCTGCCCATGGCAGGGGGGTTGGAACTGGATGGTCTTTAAGGTCCCTTCCAACCCAAACCATTCTGTGATTCTGTGCTTCAAATCAACCCGTGTGCTGTTAAAAACATCGATACTCAGGAGTGTGGAGGTAAGTGTGCCCAAACAACCTTCACAGAATGAAAGGCAGAGAAGATAAAGAATATGTAAGTAGGAGCTGACAAAGAATTATGGGCAAAGGAATTCATAGGAGAGAGAAAGGGAAGTACAGGCAGGCAGGCAGAGGCAGGAGGCTAATGGAAAAAACATTAAGTTTTTCCCTGGGGTAAATGCCTAGGGAACCCTGCTTGTAACCTGTTCTTGGTTTTAGGCATAAAACTTCCAATATCTATCTTAGGTATAACCGTCCCTCTCTGGAACTTAACATTTTGGGGGTGGAGTGTGTGTGTGTGTCTGGTTTTATTTGACATAAATTTAAACTCAGCAGAGCTGACAAATGGTACCTAGCAAAACTGATGTCCCAGTGCACTAGGTAAAATGCACAGAATTCCTCACTTCAGATACTGCTTAATCGATGCGCTCACAGGTCTGGGTAAAAGTAAAAAACCATATTTCAACAGAACTTCACAGGCCAAGTTCTGGAGCTCAGCTTAGCACTTAAATAAACACTCAAGACTTTCAAAAAGGTGCTTATTATATCTTCAGAGATCCTCTTTCAAAATGAGCCAAAAAAGGTCACTTTGAATCAGTAAATCCTTTGAAAGTCTGGCCCAGACTGCACTTAACTGTTGGTTCCTCACTGACCTATCCAAAATACAGTTTAACAAAAAAAAAAACCAAACCCATAAAACCCAAGACAAAAAACCCCAGAAACACCAAAAAAAACTCAACCCCCTTCCCCACCCCCCAAAACACGAAAATAAGAGATTACAGTCCATAGCAATCTTAGCCTACCAAGCACAATCTTGAAAACACCTGCATGAACTTACATTTAGTCTTAAACACATAGATCTAAACAAATATTTAAGCCACAGCACGGTTACAATGAATGCTGTGTTAAAAGAGCAGGAGAAAGCAAATTACCTATTGCTGCAGAAGTAAAAATGAAACCTTGCAACCCTACCTTTGCATTCTGTATTACTGACCTACAAAATAAACCATTTTGTATTCATTTCTCTCTGACTCATTGTCGGTCTCATGATTCAGAAAACTAACCAGATTTAAATCATATAGATAAACAAGAACACACAAAACTTCAACAAGTAGAAGAGGTAAGTTTCCTCAGAGAAAACAAATTAAAGGCAGACACTCCAGACACTGTTTCAAGCTGGCAGCATTTTATAAAGTATTTTTTTTTCTTTTTTCTATAGATGGTTCCATTTTCACTGTCGAATAGAAAGAGGAGAAATGGAGGCAGGATACCTTTTCATCCCTACCTTCTAACAAATCTCTCTTTGTCTCAAAGAATACTGCATCCAGCTGGTGACTAAAAACTGGAATTACCATTTATTCACTACCAATTTACCCTTCAGCTCCACTCACCAGAAATGGCATCAAACCTGCTGTTTTCTTTGGTAGGCATCTGCATTCCTGTTAAGGTACCAAAGCCAAGCTGTTTTGCCTCAGCCCTTGAGTTTTGCAATACTGAAGGGGCCCTCTGGGAAAACAAGCATTTAACTACATAAGTGGGCACCTCCCTATTGAACAGCTATTTACTTTGTGTTGAAGAAGAGAAAAAATTTCAATAAAAGTCAAACATCCCATCTGATCACATGACATGGGTGCATACCAGAATGTTGGTTATTGCCCACCCGGGGACACTTCTCAGATACTTTATTTAAAGAAAAAGAGCGGGAGCAAACCAGTTTACAACTATTTGGCACTTTTTGGCTTTGATTATAGTTGCAAAAGGCTAGAAAATTTGTAAAACAACACTCTCGAGAGATAGGAATTTGGTTTCATTCAGCCCTACCCTATTTGGCATGAATTAAACATCCTTTTGTTTTCAAAGCTGTTTCTTTTTTTAATTATCAAACACTGTTAAGCAAGCAAACCTACTTTGCTAGGAAACAAACAGCAAGGTTCTATTGAGAAAGACACTCAAGTTCCTGCCTTGTAAAGACTTGCTGAAAGTCCTTCTCTCATCATTTTAAGCTATTTCTAACGTGCTCATGTTCTTTTCTTTCCACGAATTGTAGAGCTGGCAGACAAAAGAGTGCAGAGGGATTTAGTGGTTGTTAAAAATAAGTGAAATGTCTTAAAATGGAACACTGAAGAAGAACCAGGTGCACCTCTGTTGCCAATACGCTGAATTCAGTCAAACTCAAACAAATATTATTTTGGTCAACTATAACCCTTGATGCTTACCAGTTTTATTTAAACGGAACAAAAAAATCCTGTACCTCAGCTGAGTGCTGCACACACACAGGGCAGTATAGCATCCCAGTCACACACGTCCCACAGTCATCGTCTGAAGACAGTTGTTCCTTCCCAGCAGGTTCATTCTCTCTCTATAGTAACCTTAGCATGCTGCCAGGATACGTAGAATAAACCCGACATAAAGCAGTCACAGACAAAAGGAACAGCAGCAGTCATCTTTTCTTCCAATTATTCACCTTCCCTATCAAAGCGAGTTTCTACTCTTTGACAATACATTTAATTTTTATTTTAGTATCTCTGATTTCATTTTCAGAACACCTCAGAGCTCAAGCTTGTACCAGGATCCACCGGTGGGTCCCACTCAAACTGATGGTTAATGTGCAAAAGACAACTTGCGTTT
>NW_010223611.1:0-21056 GCF_000690775.1 Eurypyga helias | reverse complement strand
TCAGCAGGAGAGAAGCATTTGTTTTAACAATACTATATCTCTTACTCAGCATGCTGAGTAATAATCCTGAAAATTACCACTGATAACAAAAAAAAAAAATTAAAAATTCAATAAAAGACAAGTCATACCATTTCCATTTACCTCTACACTCTGGTCAGGGGGAAGTTTTTAAAAAATTGGTTGTCATTTGGTATTTGAGAGACAGAGAGAATATTACCAAGTGTAAGGTATGTATCACTACTCCCCACCCTTCCTGCTCCAAATGCCGTAAGTACAAGAAGTAATTGCTTTTACTAGTTTATGTTAGCAATATGCTAATAATAGCTACTAAGCCCACATTAGTTGAGTCCATCGCTTCACTTCAAACTACTCCCAAAACAGCACCATGAATAATCCCAATTCCCAAATCAGTCTAAAGTAAAGGAGATGCGTATGACCTTTGCAATCAAAAGGAAGGCAGACAGTGAAGCGTGGCTGAAAGTATGTGAGCTGCAATATTCAAGTTATAAACCAAAAAATAGTATTATCAAGACGAAATGGGACGTTGCAATCAAAAGGAAGGCAGACAGTAAAGCGTAGCTGAAAGTATGTGAGCTGCGATATTCAAGTTATAAACCAAAAAACAGTATTATCAAGACGAAATGGGACACATTTCAATCTCTTGACGCAACAGCAGATACCCCTCGTTCGTGGCCCCAGGTGGTATATTTGTGGTCAACCTGCTGTTTGGCAGCAAATGAGGAACCTTTTGTAAATCCATACACACTTACTGTATGGTAGTGATGCTTCAAGGCCACAAAAAAAGACTGCTCAGTAAGATCAAAAAGTCATTTCTGTCCCTTCCTGCCCACAAAACACAGACAAGACTTGATGAGTACCAAGACTTTAAACCACAAAAAAAAAAAGCCAGTGACAACTAACTCGGACATGAAAAAAAAAAAAAAAAAGCCAATGACAATTAACTTGGACACGCACATGGCAGCAGGAAGACTTTCTGATTCGTGTGGTTCCAGATCCCACGTTTGACTGCGTACTTTTAAATCCACGTAACAGAAGTCTCTCTGCTAACGTAGTGCTCAAGGAGGAGGAAATCTGATACAAACTTAGAAACTTCATACAACTTTCTGAAGTCTCTCTGCTAACGTAGTGCTCGTAGTGCTCGAGGAGGAGGAAATACAAACTTAGAAACTTAATACAACCTTCAGTCTGTTATGGAGGACCATTACTGCAATATACAAGAGAGACTTCCCAAGGGATCTGAAGATAAACAGAATTTAGGAGAAGAAATTCAAATCATTTATTGCTTTCCAAATGTCAAAATTCCTCCACTGTTAAGAATAAGGGATAAGGAACTAAATCCAGAGAGCAAGCTGTCCAAAGCCTGGCTATATTCAACACAAATGTACACAACCGTACTATCATCAAAGGGTTCACGATCATTTAAAAGGCAATTACTTCTGTCTGCAATACTGTATCATGCCAACAAACCACGATACTCTGGGTACATTTTTCTTTTATCATGTCCTTTCATCTTTTGTTCTTTTAGTAAGAAGGCCAAACAGGTGTACAATTTCAAAAGAGACACACTCCTTTTTTGTTCACTTCTGATTCTCCATTTTAACTCATCAGTTTGGAAATAGCCACTCCACCCACATATACCTACAAAGCAAACCCTGTTCAGTTCACAAAGCTCTGCTGTAGCCTTCCTGGCCACCTTGATCTGGAATTTCATAGTTGCACGTTTTTGAAATTAATAAAAAGGTGTATAAATGTAACATAGGTATAACTTGTCACACATCTCATCCCCACTGAAATTCCTGTGGGGAAACAGGCCTAAGTGAAACCGTGAAGACTAGGTTCCCACGTAAGGCTAGGAGTTTAACTTAACATGGAGTAGAACTGAAACGGGCACTCTATAAAAGACCTCCCTGCATCTTAATCACACCACCACTGTCCTGCAAACTTTCAAATGCACCACATCTGGTACCTTAATTTTTTATGAGGTACAGAAAAGATTCTCTCTCTGCCTTCTGGATTGTAGCTAAAGGCTTCTGACTAAGGCTTCTTATTTTGCTCACTTTCTGGATGTGAAATCAGCATCTCCACTTAGTGGTCTCTTGTCTGTGGTGAAAACCAGGACTGAATACATCTTTTTAATGCAAAAGCATAATATGGAACCTCTGTAACAAACCATAAAGGAATTCTGTCCTGGTGTTTATAAACCCTACATAAAAGAAGACCTAAGCAAACTGTGTTTACTTCAAGTAGCACACTAAGCTTACCTCTGTGTTGAGTACCGATCTCATTCTTACGAGAAGAATCTACCTGACCACCGTGTATGAGCTTTAGCCCCTCATGATCTTGTACATACGTGCTTTAGCCCAACCTATGCAGGGACAAATGCTCTGCCTGCAATTCAGTTGTTGAGCACCACAGACTAACACCCTGCCTCTTAAATGTTTGCCTGAGAAAAGAGTATCTAGATACATCTCATGATCTTACGATGTATTCTCTAGCTTCAACTGTAGTTATTTCTCTGCAGACGCACAAATTTCTCAGTACCTGTATTAACACATAATATTTATGTTGTATCTCAGATAATTAAAAATATGCACACAAATTACACATAACAGCCTATTAAATGGCATGTATGACTTCTGAACATCAGGAAAACAAGCTAATTGTACTTGTGAATGGTCTGTGATCAAGCCTTCTACAAGACATGAGGAGCATACAGTTCCGTATTTTCCAACAGTGTGCTGTGAACACATTTATCTCTGCTTTCAACTTCCTGTACTGACACAGTTACCTACAGTGCAATGCATGAGGACGGGAAGGTCAAATCCATCTATCCAATCAATCTTAGCAGTTAAGAAATATTTGACATCAACACAGTGCTTGCTGATGGCTATGTATATACATGGAGGGAAGAAAGGATTGGGGTGGGGGGAAAGGAAGAAAATTATATGGAAACATCATGGCCATAAATTGAGACATCTTCTTCAGTCAAGACTCACTGTCTGATGTTACTCCTTCTAAAAGACACTGCACAGGCTAATCCAGCTCCAAAACCTCTGACGACTGCCTACAGAGTGCTCTACCTGCCCCATGTAATGGTGCCAAATGACTGTTCTCTTCCCACTATTTTTCCCTAGTTTTCTGCAGAGCGGAGTCTACTGTGGATTAGGAAATACTCCTGTAAAAGTGTGATGCAGTGGAAAAAGTCAATCTCCCAGTACACCTCTGGCCCCAAAACTCTCACCTCTGTAATCACCAGATTGCCAGTGCTGAATTCAGATTATAAAAATCAATGGAAACTGAGCCTATAGAGAAGCTAATTAAGTATCCTAGCTCACCTCTCATTTCGTAACAGGAGAGTTGTAAAAACTAGAAATTTGGCATCCATGCAATACATTCCCTCATGTTTTTACTTGTAACAATGTCAGGCTTGCATGTGCACCAAGGTGTGCAGACACAGGTGTGACATTCTGAGCCCTTACATAAAAACTATATCCATTAAAAGCACAACATTCACTCCAGCAAAGCATCAGGAAAGCATCCACACTGGAGTCAGAATCTGAAGGCAGCTACTGGAGCCTTTCATCTTATGTAACGTGCATACATCAGCAGATTACAGAAGAAGTACCTAAGAAATAAAGGGGCAATTCAGAAACAGGTAAATTTATGAGGGGAAATACGCAAATATGCACCTCCTTTGCTGTTTGTTTATCCACAACTTTACAGCCTAGCACACCTCCTGCAACACCCCAGATAACATAAGAAGTACTGAACGCTATAAACTCATCACATCATTTTGTTGTTCTTAAAATTCTATATTAGGATTCCAGCTAGCAGCTGTAGAACAAAGTTTCTTTTAAGCAAATTTCTGAATAATAAAGTAACTCGTATCAACCAGTTCTGAGTCCAATTCAGTGCATTAACAAGAATCTCTTTTAAGCAACTACTACAGTTTGCTTTCCATTAGAGCCACTAAAGCTAAGCAAGGAAGGGTAGATAGCTAATTCACACATCAGTGAAGTGGAATTAGATTCAAGCAAACAAGGTCTCCTTCCTTCCTTCCTTCCAGACACACTGGCACAGCTGCAAAAAGTTCTGCCTTAGTTTCATGTGGTCAAATTACTCACCTTCCCCATCAGGGCTCATATTTTCATAGGAATCCCAGCGTATGAGTGGGTCTGAGGTATTGTAATCAACTATCACTCCATGGTCATTCTGAAGGTGTTCACATCCTAAAAATAAGAGTAATGTTTGAGACCAAAAATTATGATAACCACATTTGTAATGACATACACACACACACGCGTACGTGGCTTTCGACAAGTTTGCTCCCCAAACTGCAATACCAGATTCTGAAATGTAAGAAGCATCAATAGAAGAAAGATTATATAAACCAGATAAAAAAAAAAAGCAAAGGTTAATTTATGTTTCATGACAGAAGGTACAAGCAGAATATTTCATCTTGAGCTTCTTGATTAAGATGTGGCTCTGATAACTTGGATCAGACCCTAAACACAACTAACACAGATGATCCACCCAACCCTAGAGGCAGGCACAATAAAACAAATAGCTTTTCAGAATGAAACCACAAGTACCTATAAAGATGGTACTAAAGGAATGATAAAGTAAGATTATCATTCTGATACCAGAGCAACTTATCACTAAAAATGAATAGGGAGAGCTGAAAACTGCCACTCTGTGTCCCTCCCAGTTCTCCAAGGTGCCAACCAGACTGTTTCATCCCTTCTCCAGCCTCCTGGCAGAACCAGAGATTGGGCAGCTTGCCCTAAATGTGTTCGGCTGTACACTCTGCCAAACATACCTGGAATTTTCAGCAGTAACTCACATTTTTGTGCCCTTAACAAGGCATAAAACACAATTCAGCTTTTAAATATATGTCATGAGGAATTTAGGTGTAGTCCAGTGATTCAAAAGCAAAGCACAGGCATCAAGAACTCACAACCTTGGACTTGGCTTTGACACCGATACAAATCAAACTGGCTTTCAGCCTTTGGTTCTCTATCTAGATGAGGGAACAAAAAAACCTCTCAGTTATCAACTCTTCAGCTGTGTCTGGTGGAGCAAGTCCTATTGTAAATTGTTCTAAAGTAGCAGTGCTATTCACATGCTGTGACTTTCAAAAACAAGGATAGTTAAAATTAGAAGGACAAGAGTGCTGTGGTCCTGTACCTTCGTATGCAAGCAGAAAAAAGCCATTTGTGGAGAGTTTCTGTGATGATTTTTGTCACAAAGCAGATTTATGAAGTTTGTTAGCCAAATACTTAGGCGTCTCATCATCTTGGCAAGTGCATTCTTTCTTAAAAACTGTATCACAGTCAGCTATTTTCTAGAATACTGTGTCCAGTTTCAAGTTACACAAGACAAGAAAGATGAATGAAGTGAAGCAAGCTCAAGGAAGGGCCACCAGGATGGTCAGGACTGAAGGACTTGCCCTGTGAGGAAAGGCTGAGGGACTAGGGCTTCTTCAGCCTGGAGATGAGATAGTCTTGGGGGGCACCTGACAGTAGCCCCACAGAGGCCATGAAGGAGACAGAACCAGGTGGCAGCTAGGTGGGACGACAGCAAGGAGCAGGCATAAAGTGAACCTAGAGAAGTTTAGAGACAACATAAGGAAAAAAATAAATCAGCTGTGAGGGCAGTTGGACATTGGAGCAGTCCACCCACTGAGGTTGTGAAGTCTCCATCCTTGGAGGTTTTCAAGATTTGACTGGACAAAGCTCCGGGCACCCTGGTCCAATCTCATAAGTGACCCTCAGCAGGAGGATGGAAACTGCTATTTTCAGATGTGGAAAAGTAATTTTGAAGAAATACTAAATAGACATTTCAAGGTGAACTTTTCTTCCTAGCCAGTTAATCCCTTAAAGAGCAACCGAATACAAACTTCCAGCTACTTAGAACCTTACTTTCCAACAACCTGGAGTCTGCTAAAAAAAACCCCAAAACAAACAAACTAAAAAACCCAAACAAAACCAACCAAACAAAGAAAACCCCCACACCTCTGATTCACCCTCTAAGGAAGGAAGACTGATCCTTTTTCAGATACGTCAGGTGGCCTTTCTTCACACATTTACTACCCAGAAGTGTTTAGAACAAGCTAGACAAACTTATTTCTAAAACTGTTTTTCTTATATGGCTTTCCACAAGCTGAGATCTTCGTGCTCAGCTGGACAGAATCCAACTTCTGACTGACTGCTACTACAATATTCTAAGTGATCAAACTGAGGGGAAAATATAGGAAAGGAAAACATGCAAAGGAAAACTGAATGGGAATATGTTTGAGACAGACAAGAATATTTGGTTTTCATTCAGTCTCAGGCAGAGCCCATACTTTTTGGGACACCATAAAATGAGTTAGAACAGATCCATTAACATAATTAAACTGCAGTATAAAGCATGATCCTAACTTCTTATTGCAAGTTGTAATTATCTATGGTCTTAGATGTATTACAGTAGAATTCTGGAGACATACAGGATACGCCCTACAAGCCAACTTCAGAGCAAAGGCATTTTTAACAGAACTATAGCTGTATCTTTTTATGCTAAACTGAAGACAGTCCAAACCTCACCACTGCAAACCTGATCACTTACGACAACATCCACAAAAGGTTATGGAATAGGTCACTGCTGTCACTTATGCTGGGCCAAGCTACCTATACTATGCATGTTTTACACAGATATGCAAATGTTTTCTACTTGTTGTCAGCAACTGCTCTGGTATAGTTTTAAAACAAAATCTGATTACTCCCACGCTGATGTAAATGCAGAGTCTTTATTAATTTTTTCAAATTTAAACTAGCAACTATATTACATATTTTACAGTAGAGCTGAATTTCAGCTCTTCTACAAGAGAAATGTGTTAAAAGAGAAAAAACCAAACAAAACAAAAACAAAAACACCACCCCCCCAAAACCAAACAAAAAACCCAATAGCATTTCACCATGGTTTATTTTCAAAGTAATCATATTTTTTTCTTCCATATACTCACCTTGAATTTTCTCTGGAGTCCCTGAAAACACTAATTCCACTTTGCTGTAATCAGGGAAACGGTCATCTGAAAACAGAGGACAGTATTTCAGCAAGCTATCTCCCAGAAAAACAGATCCAAGGCACTCAGTATTTAGGATTCTCTATAGCCATTAATACACATGCCCTAGTCAACTCTTCCCTTCTCTCTTGCAGTTTAGAGATTTGCTTCTAGAACAGCCACATTCTTCTTCCCCACACATTCTCCAGAGAAGACCAGTTAAGTGTCAACTGGAGTTTCTTTTACTTTCAAGATCAGTCAAAGGTGTACAAAGAGATGTACAGTCCACAAACCTCTCTCCAGACAGACATGGCTGGCTTTGGCTTTTAAAACAAACCCAGGAGCAAACTAAAATTGTTCTCTATATTGGCTAAGCTGCAATACTTGACCCCAAAACTTCTGTGTAGCCGTAAGTTGCAGTAAAATAGATTTGATTTTAGTTTGCTAGTAATGTAGGGTGAGGAAGTTACTATCCTGCATACCAACATTAAATTAAAATTGAATTAATAATTCGCAAAATGCAGACATTTTCAAATGTGTCTGAAAACTCCGCCTCCATTTTTGGATATTCTCAAGCACATTAAAAGGTCTTCACGCTCAAGCGGACTAGGTCACAAACACAGTATCAGACTTTGTGCCTGGTTTTATCAGCCAAAACAAGGGAACAGCTTAGCTCATCTGGTTTCCTGTCACGGTGACTAACAGAGTCACATTTTAAACAAACGTCTGTTGTTTTTACAAATACAAGAGGAGGCGATGAGGACTATGTAGGAGTACCTGAATTGTTCTGAAAAGTTATTTCACTTGAAGAGCTTTTCTTCTGATTAGGGAGCTGTGCTACATGCTATGAGTTTACTAACACAAAGTAGACTCCCTTTCCCTAAAAACAGGGATAGGGGCTGGGAAGGGAAACCCTTTTGAAAACAGGTCCTGAAGATGTTCATCACAGGCAGAGGCACACACATGCACCCCACCACACATACACATCCAACCAACAACAGAAGGCAAGTACCTTTGTTGGCATTGTCCAAATCCTCTTTGCCAAACACCAGGCCATGTCCTTGAATGGCTCCAGTGTGAAACTGAAGGCGAAAAACCACATCACGAGTAGCTGACCGGTATTTTTTATGATAACACTTCAGCTAGAAAGAGAGAGAAACGTGTCAGGAGGAATTTCTTACACATCTGAACAAACGTGTGTGTATATGGATTAGCTGCCTGGCGAAGCAGCCACGGTGCAATTAACTGCAGACATTCCTGATGTTGTAACAAGCAGGGTACGCATCATTCAAGCCTTTAAAATTAAACAGGCCCAAGGCAAGATACTTCTGGATGTGTAAAAATAATCATCACTATTTTCATCACTATCAGTCATCCATCAGTAGATTATGATTCACAACATTTGTCAGTACCACGTTGGAATGCTGACTTGTACCTGTACTTCTTCACAGTACTGAATTAACGTAAAATTAAATTAGAGCACAACCATTTTGAAATAACTGAAGAATATGCAATTTTTAGAAGCAAGCCTGCAAACTGATTACATCTATTTTAGGACTTTTTAAAAGCCTACTACAGTGATGATAGGAACCTGTTTTACGTTACTGTGGGAAGTTAGTAGTTGTTTTGACATTGTGGCTAGAACAACACAGAACTCTGTAGAAATAACATCTAGCATAAATTTCAGCAGCGAAAGGTGAACACAATAAACCTACTCTCTAACACCACCTTCCATCAGACTAAATCCATGGATATTTTATCTACTAATTCTCTGAGTCAACTGCCATACATGTCACAAAGTATTCTTGCAGAAATACATAAAAATTTTGTTAAGCTTAGTCACAGAACTGATAATTTCATCATAGAATCATAGAATGGTTTGGGTTGGAAGGGACCTTAAAGACCATCCAGTTCCCACCCTCCTGCCATGGGCAGGGACACCTTCCACTAGACCAGGTTGCTCAAAGCCTCATCCAGCCTGGCCTTGGACACTTCCAGGGATGGGGCATCCACAGCTTCTCTGGACAACCTGTGCCAGTGCCTCACCACCCTCTCTGGGAAGAACTTCTTCCTGATATCCAATCTAACCCTCCCCACTTTCAATTTAAACCCGTTACCCCTTGTCCTGTCACTACAGACCCTTGTAAAAAGTCCCCCCCAGCTTCCTTGTAGCCCCTTCAGGCACTGGAAGGTGCTATAAGGTCGCCCCGGAGCCTTCTCTTCTCCAGGCTGAACAAGCCCAACTCTCTCAGCCTGTCCCCATAGCAGAGGGGCTCCAGCCCTCAGAGCATCTTCGTGGCCTCCTCTGGACTCGCTCCAACCAGTCTATATCCTTCTGATGTTGGGGGCTCCACAGCTGGACGCAGCACTCCAGGTGGGGTCTCACCAGAGCAGAGTACAGGGGCAGAATCCCCTCCCTCGCCCTGCTGGCCACACTTCTCCGGATACAGCCCAGGATCCGGTTGGCTTTCTGGGCTGCCAGCGCACACGGCCGGCTCCTGTCCAGCTTTTCATCCAGCGTTACCCCCAGGCATTTACAGATGTCAGTGGACCTTTTCAACGGCTGTGGCTGTGCTGTATCACCACATACTATTCACAGTGTATTAACAAATTATGTACCCCTAAGACAAGCAAGTTCATTTTTTTTTTTAAAACCCATGCACTTCAAATAGTTAAACCTTTTGCAATTGTAGGTGGTGCATCCTATAGATTTTTCTTTTTCCTGAAACCACCAGTGGTTTTGTTTAGACTTGGTAAAAAAAAAAAAAAAAGTCGTCAAACTGAAGTGAAGTCTTTTGTCTTCAATGATCTTTAAACCATGCTGAATAAGATGTTGGCTTCCTCAGAAGAATTACCACCAATAAAAGCATGGGATTAATGACATTGATCTCTTTTAAAATGATGCAAACGTTATTGAATATCTATGTGCTCATTTTTCATTCTGAACATATATTTAAGAGATACTGAATGACTCAGACTGATTTCTTTTGTGATCTATTCAATTTCCTTAAGCACCAACAGTCCTCTGACAAGGAACAAATCTTCCTGAATATGAAACTGTCCCAGACCTCCAGAGTATACTGGTTTATAACAGCATATAATTGCTTCTCCATTTTTCAGTGAAAGAACAAACAAGCAAGATACTAAACAATGGTGAGGGGAAGCAGGAGAAGGAAAAAAAAAATCTGATACCAAGGACCCCTCGCACCAGGGTCCAACTATTCTCAAAGTCGTACAGAAAAAAACATTCTGAAACCTACTAGCAGAAATACTCTGACAGTACTTCCCACCGCCATTCATTCCACATGTTCTTCTGTCCTCTTAGTTTAAGAAATTGAAAGACACAGCAACTATCTTTCTTTAATTTCTCTTTGCCTGTGTAGAACAAGCAAGAGAGAAAGCAGAGATTTAAAATGATAGGGCGGCAATTCAACCATAGTCACGCTTTGCACGCAGGGAATTACACGCACTACAGTAGTGTGTATAAACTGCTTTCTAATAGGCCTGTAGAATCCACATGTGCTTGCAGAATCAGGAGGTTTTCATTTGGTATCACACCTTTTTGAGTCCCAAAATAAGTTAGAATTAGTTAAGTATTTTCTTTGCAGCATATATTTTTACGACTGTGCACATTGCTTGCCTAGCTACAGGACGAGGGCATTTTAATGCTAAGATACAAATACTCTCCAAAGTAATTTTTATCAAGAAAACAGGGTTACCGCCCTTATTGCACCTGGTGAGGCTACGAAATGGGAATGCTGAAAGCAATTGTTTCGGCTCCTAAAATCCTTCCAGTTTGAGTTTTATAGGAATTCAGATTCCTATAAAACTCAAGAATGATGACTAAATTAACTTAATAACATATTTTATAGTATGTCTGCCACAAGTCGCTCAATTTATTTTTTTACAAGAACGCAAACCAGGTCAGAGGCTGTAAACTAAATAGCACAGTACGAAATTTTTATTCCATACGATTAACTTACCATAATATCTCCCTTCAAAAGCTGGGCAGGATCTATAGCAATGCAGATTCGGCTTTGATTTTCTGGCCCTACACTGCTTAACAGGAGAGAAAAGTAAATTTATGTTTTAAAGACACAAACAAACAAAAAGACCTCCAAAAAAAGGCAATTCTGCAATTATGAAAATTAAAATCTGGATTCAAACATAAAGGAAAATGCTTATGACTTACTATATTCCAGAGGTATAAACTGGTTGCATAGCCTGGTATAACTTCAGAAAAGGCCGGCAAGCTGAAAAAAGTTAACAGACTGTTTTGTAACTACTTTTCTTTATCTGAGCATTAGAACTAGGAAGCTTTGAGCACACCCAGACTAAGCAAGTGGCACACAAGTGGCACAATGTTGACTGTCAAAATACCCTTCAAAGTAAAATTGGCTGAGAGAGATTCATTTTCCCCAAAAAAAGTATTTGATTATATTTTATTTAAGGAAAAAAAAAAAACAACCCTTTTTCCTATCTTTAGACTAGTTCTGAATTGGAAAGGAGGGGATTTTAAAGGACGCTGGTAAGCAAAGAAAGAGGGAACACTCTGCTCCTTATTAAATGTCTGTCTGCCTTCCATCCCACTTTTTCTGCAGAAAAACAAAATTATTAAGGGAAGAAAGAGAATGGCCAATACAAACAAACAAAAATCCCAAACCCAACCCTAAAACAAACAAACAAAAAAGGCATTTTCAAAATTAAGCAAAATACTCGATCTGCAGTTTTGTTTCAAAACTAGTAAGTCCCTTAAATTTCTTACTACAACAAACGATACCTCGACTTTATTGAAATAGTTATTTTATAAATAAATCCAGACTAACCAACAATGACAATGCAGCATTGCAGATGGCATTTCAACAGACAGGTGCTGTTTAACTCTCAGAGGATAAAAATACAGAGTTATACTCCTTTGCTATGCTCTAGCACGATACCTCGGTTTAGCATTTTAATTTTAGAGCCACTTAAATGACAATGCAGCATTGCAGATGGCATTTCAACAGACAGGTGCTGTTTAACTCTCAGAGGATAAAAATACAGAGTTATATATATACAGAGTTATACCTTGGTTTAGCATTTTAATTTTAAAGCCACTTATCATAGAGGGCAGCCTTAGAAGCACACCACATCCAAATGGCTTTTCTACAGAAAATTCATTCTCAAAACAGAAGAGAGATAATATCTATGACTATGTTTCAAGAAGGAAATGTCTGTGAAACCTGACCAGGTTCTCAGCTCTTTTGCAGGGACTGGGATCGTAACTGTTCAGAAACTAGGCAGATGTGAATAGCATCAACTCCTCATTTAACAAAGGACAAGACTTTTGTTTCACCTGCTGTAATTTGTACTCTTATAATATTTCTTTTCTCATGGTTCTTTTATTGGCAATATTGCACTGGTATCAAGGAGCACCAACTCTACTTCAAGATTTATGCAGGCTTCTTAGAGAGCTCTGAAACAAAACAAGACTTAGAGCCTACTCTTGGATAGGAAAAGTTAGGTAAATTACCTCCTCCAGCATCAAAGCTTGGGATGCCGTGAAGGATAACGTAGTGCAGGAAAAGAGGGGTTGCATTCATTTTCACAGATCCAGATAGAAGACCACTTAGGAATTGCACGTATCTAAAAATACAAAATTTATCTGAATTAAATAAAACCAGTAGTGCAACCATATCAGGGAAATACAGTCTTCACACATTAATATTTCTAGGTCGTGGGTAGTGAATAGCACTGTCACATTACACAACACCAAAAGAATCATCTTCCCAAAATAGCGTAAAAAGACACCTTAATTTACCACTTTATTAAATCCATGGCTGTTACATTGCTATTATTGATGTCTTCATCTTAGTTATTTATATCACTACAGTAAATAAGAAAAGAACTAGCAGATATGAATCTTTTTGGTATACATATTTCTAGTTGCAACTGAAGGTCTGAACTGGCTTTCCCAGCAGCATGACACTGGCCCCGCTACATTTACAGTGAAGTGCACTTCATTAAAACAAGAGCAACAAGTGCCCTTGTCAGAAATCTCAGTATTAAGGCCAATGCAGGTAAATAATATCTTCACAATGAGAAATGATCTCATTCAGCCCAGAACAGAGGAAAATACCATAGCAACGTGAAAAATCATTGTATTTCTGCTATTTAATACCCGGTTTGCTTGCAAGATCACGAGCAAGTACGTGCAAGCGAACAACACTGCAGGGTATGTTAAACAAATTCCTCCTATCTCCTTAAATAACCAAGGGAAATCAGACTCCTTTAATTTTTCTACTGGCTTTAAGTCCCTTTTCCTTTTGTGCCGGTGACACCACCTTTAACTTCATTCTGAGCAATGTACAGAAAAAATAAAAGCACCTCTTTTACCCCCTTTATGCACAGATCTCACTAACCAATCCCTTACTACCTGCTCCTGCCCAACAGCAGCAGCTTTAGTACCCCAGAATGGGAGTAGTTGTGGTTTAAAACAGGTTTCATTTTACAGACAGCTAGCAAAGCTCACTCTATTTTGAAATGTTAAGAAAACTTTGCTTTTTGGTTTCCTCCTTCGTTCTTTCTGAAAATATTTGGTACATCAAAAGCTCAAATTTACAAACTGTCCCAGCTAGATAACATCATACAGTGAAATAAAACCTTTTGACAGTGACCTCTAAGGTCTGAACATTTTATCTCTACCATTACTTGGTTTTATTATTCCAAAAATTTCAATTTTTAAGATCTTTCTCAAGGCAATGCATTCAACAGACTTAGAGCAATTGGCTTATTTTTGAGAAGCGTGTTCAAATATTTATCCTGAAGGTTTATGAAAAAATTTTAAACACGAAGGGTCTGTATCTGCACCTCTTATTCAGGAAAACTTTCAACTGCTTGTCTGAGAAGAAAAATCCATTTTAATTATCGTCAGCATGGATTCAGAGTAGATCTGGTGGATAGCTGCTTATCTTGCCACTGTTACAGCATCTGACTGGCAGTGAATAGCTAAGGGATTTTTTTCAGGACTGATGCACTTAACGGCCACCATCTATTTTTTTCTGGACAAAAATTACTACAGAAAAAGTTTCAAAATACAAATAATGGGTGTACTTTCAAATTCTATCATTGTGACATTCACCTAAATTATACCTGATTATACACCAACTGGATTTTAACGAGGGCATCGATAATTTTCCAAGAATGGTGTCAGAGAAAAGGTACATGAAAAATGTGATTCAGGCCATTGACTGATCAAAATGGGATCAAAAAGGGATTATAAAATTACCCACATATATTAGAGTTGGCTTTCCCTTCTCTGCAATGGGATTAGCAGCCACTGCCAGGCCAGGCAAAGGTAGGAAAGGCCAGGTTCAGGAGAGCAGTTCTGACAAACGGTTTGAAGAACCTCCTCTGTTCTCAGGGAGTGAAACTCCAAAGCGCCTGCGTGTGCACGTGTCTGGAAGACGGTGAGGGCAGCTCAAGTTACTGCTGAGCAAAGACGCTAATTCCATCAGGCGGTGAATTGAGTCTCTCTGAGACTTTCCCCCTCTCCGCCACCCAGAAGAATTAAGCAAGTGTCCCTGAAGGCAGGAAAGCTAGGTGTCATCACATCTACTTCACCTCCAGCTTTAGGGCTCGCATACAGCTCACCTAAGTTAGTAGCTACTGAAGCTTCTCATCAACATGGTTGTAAAAACTGCCCCGACGCACAGTTCACAGAGGCTGCTGTGAGGTTCCCTGGCTCTCATGGAAACATGCCTGCTGCATAAAGCTTCTTGATGGGAAGATGAAGAACACCTATGTTTCGCATTTCTCTAACTGGTAGACACCGCGCTCAAATCCTTATTAAAATGAAACAGATATATGCAGGCATAAAACAAACCAAAAAGAAAGAGGCCAGTAAACTTCTTGTTATGAAAAGTTTATTTAAAGTCTAATGGATGCTGTGTTACTGTTTTTCAAGGGAAAAAGAGCTGTGCAGGTCACCAAATGGGTTCAAGAAGTAATGGGAAAAGCTTTCTTATTTAGAGATTAACAGAACCAAATGCCTTATGCCCATTGTTATTACATATTTTTCTGGTTTAATTACTATCAAAGCTTTGACCTTTAAACAATTAAAAAAAACCCCAAACGAACCTACTCTGTACACACTGATTAAGACCAAAACCAAAAAGTAATTAGTAAACCAAACCCTGCTGATTTTTTATGTTTCTGAAAGAAGATTCACCTATATACCGATTACTTGTCTGATGGATATCAATCTCTTCTGGCACTGAACCCTCACCTCAAACTGAGGGAAATAGCAAACCCCAGAACTATTCATTTTCCAAACTGCTCACTTTGAGTCCTAACTCAGTATTATTCATGTAGACAGACTGAAAAGCTAAAAAATCCAGATAGACAGAATGAATAATGCATGCTTGACAAACATTCACTAGCATGGACATGGGGCAGATGCATAATCTGCAGATCCTCCAAATAAATATTTTTTCTTTATTCCACACTAATCAACACACATTCCAAACACATCATTTACACTACAGAAAAATGAGTTTACTATTCTCTTGGAGCAATCAAGAAATAGATGAGGACAAACAACGCAGTAAGAACATAAGTAGATAACAGTGCAGTACAAAAGATTTTATCTATCTTGGGCTACGTGCAGGAAGTGAAGGAGAGATCTCATCAATCAAGAAAGATTAATATAAGATGAAGTGCTGACAGTTCAGGAATCACTGGAGGATCTTGTGGAAACAGCCTTCATATAGCAGGGGAGGGAGTAAGGGATGGGGGCAGAAGATAACGATGACATTTCTTATCGGTATGAATTTCAAAATTAAATACCTTCTTTGGGATGGCTGCATTAAAGCTGAAACTTTATCATCAAAGAATTTCTTCATAGCAAATCTGTCTAGAGCCTGATCAGCACTGTCAAAACAGAGACACAGATACCATGTTATTCCAGTTTGGTGTTATCTTGGAAATTCAGCACATTACTGCTTGAAATATGCCAAAATATTTAGAAGGAAAAAGAAGGAAAGTAAGGGAAAGCAAGAAGCACCGAACTAGCAACTCTGGCACTTAAGAGGTCAGACAACGTTTTTTCCTTCTCATTCCATGCCTTGAGGCAGTTTCTTTCCTGAGGCAAAGCACCTACTCCCTTATTCAATTAACTGGATTAACATATTTCGGTTGGAAATATGCAAAGTCATAATGCAACTTCAGCAAAGCCCAGCAGCTCAGGCTTCAAGGGAAGGATACTTGCCATCACGTCCTGAGAGTGCCACTGGGAAGTTCTCTCCATGGAACACACACTGACTCTTTTTTTTTAAAGCAGCAGCAACATTATGGAGATCAAAAGCACTGCCTAGCTCTGACTGTCGTAGAGTACATGAGGTGCAAGGGATACTGGGTTAGAGGTTCATTTAAACAGTCAAATAATTCATTCAGTCTTTGTTCCCTAAGCCACCAAGGGAGAAAATGTTTAAAATACAGGTGTCAATCTTTGAAAAAGAAATGTTTTTGCATTAGACAACCACAAAATCTTCAAACACCCAGTTAAGGAGCAACATATTCAGAAAAATACGCTGTATGCCAGTCTATATAGAATGGCTCTGATGTGGGTATTCTGCGTCTGCGCGGAAGGCAAGAGGGTATAGAAAAAAGAAACAGAAGTGCCAAAAATCAGTAAGAATGCTGTTCGTGACGTACGCCAGGAAACACGCTTTGCTGATTCTGTGGTACCTGTACCAGATAAAAACAGTGTGTCTCAGCAGATGTAGCTGAGTGTTAATTCACACCAGGACATTAAAAAAAAGCAGAAGTTTCAAAATAATTGGACTCCGCAATCTCAAATCTGAAATTCCCCATCTAGTTCAATCTAAATGAGTTCCAAGGAAAATAACTGTGTCAGGTATATGCATTCCTATCAGGCTAAAAATGGGATTCATACCTTTTCCACAAATTAATCAGAAGTTAGCAATTCTCTTCACAGGGTGCTGGATCCAGCTGTAAAGTCATGCCTCTTCTTCATGGATTTTAAAGATTACATCGTGTTTGCTTGGAATATCCTTGACCCCAAAACTCTATTCTTCACCCAACCCGTCACACATCTTCATACTTTTTCAGCCACACTACCACCCAGAATTTAGGCAACGCACTTGTAACTCTCCAAAGAATGCCAGTACTTTATTTGTTAAAGCAAGAGTTTACCAACTATTACAAAGAGCTTTGTTTGCCCTTGTTAAATTTGACAGCACATTATTCCCGCCCAAATGAGAAAATCAGGAATTATAACACAGAACCAAAAGGAGGTTCCATCATAATGCTTTTTCACTAAGCCTAGATTTTTTTGGCATGTGCACGCATGCAATTAGGAACTTTATTTAGTGTGAATATCCTCAAACCTTCCAAGCACTGTTTCTGACACAGCAGCTGGCACCCTCAACAGCAGCACCTGCAGTAATTCCTGCTTCCATGAGGTTGCCATGTACCATTTTGAAGTGTCTTGATAATGCTAGGGATATATAAATCCTACCTGGGAAGCTTCCTCAACCTCATTCTTACACAGAAAAGTTAAGTTTTGGATAGGAGCTGACTGATACCCAGAAATTTAAAGGAGGGCTCCCAAACTTACTTCTCCCCTGCAACTTCACTGGCAGAATCCTAAATTTCTTTGGGGTAAAAGATGACACCTTTCATCACTGGGCTTTACAGTCACATCTACCTGTTGTTCTGTTACAGCATTACTGAACTGTGTTTACAGCCAGGTACCACCTTTAAAGATGACACAACATTGCAACATTGAGATCACAACACAGTACTGTACTACCCTTGACAGGTTTTGTGGTTCATACTACTTTTCAACAAAATATTATGAAATTGTGGCAATCACTGTCCCAGTTACTATTTGAAGATAGATGAATTTATTTCTTCAGCATATATTGGTGTGTATAATACACCTCATTTCTTAGTCTGCAAGTACCTGTTGATCTGGCTTACCAGAGTGAACACAGATTGTTTCCTGAGATGCTGGTTTTATTAAAATACATGAGTAATTTGCCATCAGCCTATCATGATTCAGGACTTCATCCACCACAGAACTGGATCAAATCTATTAGTGACTAATAGAATTCAGAAATAAATTTGATTCAACCATGGTCTTTATAGTGTATTTTTACTTTAATACATTTATATACACATATAAGTACATGTAAAAGGGACCAAGGAAAACAATTTGATTAAAACCCAAGCAAAAATCCCAGAACAAATCACATTTCACCTCTTTGAGACCATCTATTGTCTGAACTGACTGCAAGATAAAGTCTAGATTATTTCTTAAACTGCATTCTGCACTTTGATCAATGTCTAGGAATTCCCTGTTCAAATATTTATTCCAGATTCTAATAACTGCTTTGCTTAAGTACTTTGGGAATAGTTCCTCATTGATTCAAAAGAGGCAACTTGATGGATGTGGCAAATAGATGGATTTAACAGAATAAAGATGGTATCATTATTCCTTCACATTTCTTCATTCATCTTGAAAGACCCTGTAGAGAATTTTCCCACAGAATACTGAATATCTCAGATTAGAAGGGAGCTTAGAGTGTCACCTAGATTTTTTTCTGCTGAAAGCAGGACCACCAGACAACTCTGGCATGAAAGAAGGCTGTTTCAAGACATACTCCATGACCCTTTGAGAAGAAAATCTGACAAACCTTAACTGACAAACAGTAGTACAAGTAAAAGGCATCATTTTCTGATGTTTCTTTAATTGTAAAAAAACCCACAATATGCATTATTCACAGCTTACCTTGCAGAAACGTTGGTGAAGTGCATATATGATGATATGACTACACCGATTCTTCCTTTTCCTCCCTGCATTAGGAAAAAGAGAATGATAACTTATTATTACATTATTAGGAAGTATTTTATTTAAAACCCTTACTAAACTGAACTAAGACAGGAGATTCAGAGTCCTTTGGCTCATGCATCTCCTGTACAGTTGGAAAGGCGGTAATGATGCGCAGCAGCTTGTCTGCCTATGCAGGCTGTCTGCAAGGGACACAAAAACCATAAGGAGAATTTCTGTGTGTGCACCTGTCAAAGTCTTACTGACTGACTGACTTATTTAAAATAAAATAATCTTGAGCAGTAGTAAAACCGTAGCATCAACTATTCTAGTTTTCTATTACTTTTTCCGGAGATCATTCAGGACAAGTCTAGACAATGCTGCAATTTCTGGCATGAAACGCTAAAAAGTACATATTTTGGAAAGCGTACGAGTTTCTGGCAGGTTTGGCATTTTTACCTCCACAACACTTGAGATTTATAACAACTACTACTTATTTTTCTATGGATAGAGTGTTCCAAAATATTATTAGCTAATTTACATAACACAAATTTGGCTCAATTTACCAAGCAGTAATTATCAGAGATTTCAAAACAATTTCAGTTTCTCAGCTGACATAAGCAGCTGTATCTATCTTTGTGGTTGAAAGCTTTAAAGTCATTACAGAAAGGCATTAATCAACAATATGCACTACCAATTTGTATATAAAATACCTAGGAATGCTTTGCCACCTTTTCTTTTGTCCCATGTATGGGCCATTCTCCTGCATGCAGTACTGCAACTGGTAATAATTCACCAGTGTTTCCTACCATCATGGCACTCTGCCTGCCAGCAATTCAGGACTGGTGACCATACTACATGACTCAAAGAGAAGTTTTGCTCCCATTATCACCCTTGTTCTGTTTAGAGTAACATCTGCCAGTGTCAGAGACAGATTTGCCTGGAGCGTCACCAGCACAGATACCAACTCAGTTCTGAATTCATTTTATCTGTAATTCATTAAGGCTTCTCTATTTCCCTTCACTGTGAGCAAGCAAGGAGAAGTAACGCAGCACAGCGGTAGCTTTGCTGTAAGGCACTGCAAGGATGCTGGCAGTCAGAACACTTCAGAATTACCCAGCAGGAACTTCATGCCCCGATTTCCTACAATCATACAACAGCCTACAGGGATGAGCTGTGCTACGTTGGCTGTTCTTATCCAGCAACAAAATGTATGAACGTCACAGAACATGAACAAAGTTTGTTACTGAGCTGGAAAAACTTCAAGATCCTAAATACACTCACACAGAAGCAGCACTGACCTTGGAAGGAAGTGAACTAACACTACTCCATGCTATACCGAGAGCAGAGGCCAGAACTGTAGTTACCATAAAAGGCAAGGTCAGTGGATTTAGGCTTACTTAAATCAAGAGAGTATTTGGCACACTGTTTCCAACATCAAAAACAGGTCAGACTTCTCTTTTTTTTTAAAAAGAGTAAGAATAAAGGACAACGTTTTTGAAAATTCAAACTGATAGGCGATGTGTATACCCAAAGCTCACTTACTCTGCAATGGATCACCACCACATGTTGAGGATCATTGTTCAGCCATGACTCCATAGCCTTGCAGATGGTGCACACCTTATCCAGAGGCGGAGCATGGAGATCAGGCCACCCCACATCCATAATCTGCAATTAAACAAGCATCATTCACAAGAGATTCCTTGTCCCTATACTACGTATTAAAATCTAGCCTGAAATAACGGTGATGGTGATCATCATGTCATTCAAGTGCTATGATGTAACTAAAACATGCTTACAGGTCTCTTCAGGGGAGAAGGGGATTTGTTTGTTTTTTTAAGATACTAGCACTTTTATAAAAACAGACTCCCCCCAGAACCCACCAACCACTCACAAGTGACGACATTTCTGAAGACCTTGACTTCCTGAAGAATTTTCAAATAGAAATTCAGGTATTTTATAAAATTAAAATATTTAGAAGGTCAAAATTATAACAGGGAATGTTAACTGGCTTTGTCCAGTATTTTGTGATTGTTGTTATATGAGATTTATTATCTTCATGGGCAGCAGATTTGGCATGTCAAAGATTTATGTTTTCTATCCAACTTCAGTCACTCTACAGTACTGTCTACTCAACCCATTATTATTATTATTTGCATA
>NW_010223610.1:52429-56376 GCF_000690775.1 Eurypyga helias | reverse complement strand
CTAATGGGCGCTGATGTGGTGTCGGGGTGGGGAGGAAAGAGGGGAGGGAAAGGAGTTTTGGGGGGCTGCAGTAAGGGAAAACAGCCCCAGATCTTTCCTCCTCCCCCCCACAGTTACTAGGACTGATGTATGGATCATTAAAAAGGAATAGTGTAATGCAATTAAGCGTTAGACAGTCCCCACTGCCACACTTACCCATTGTTCCTTACTCTGCCTTCTGCCAGAAAGATTCTTGTGTGGACTGGAGAAGTATAATTGAACAAATAGTTCATTTCCCCGGCCAATTGCATCCGTAGCCTCTCCTCTGAATCTGCTGCTGGCTGGCTGCAAACGCAGCAGCGTCCTCAGACCGAGAGAATGGGGACGCTCTGGTGAGACTCCCGCTGCCGTGGGGTAGCTGGTGGGAGCTGCTCACCTGAGTTGTTCCAGTGGCAGCAGCAGAGCAGGTTTGTTCCCTCACCTCTTGGTCCTCAGCTTCCTGGGGAGTGGGAAGAAGAAAAATAACAGGTGGTGAGGCAGGTCCAGCCTACAACTAGAAGATGCTGCGTGTGGTCCAGGCAAGTCCTTTCACTTCTGTAGTCTGTCTTAACTTTCTCTTTACTGTTGAGGATAAAGGCTTTTAGGCCGTTTTGAGGCGATGCTGTTCTGGTGGACTTTACCTGCCTGCCCTTCAGCCTGTGCCTGCAGTGGCCGGGTGCCCTGCAGCATGCCCGCACACGCATGCACAGAGGCAGGAGCGCGGGAGCCCACCACTCCGCTCGAGCCCTAAGCAGCTGGAGGGTCACAGCTGCAGGTGGGTCCTGTGGCACACCTTGGCTGGAGGTTGTGTCCTGGCCTCCGGAACCTCCCCCCGGTTCACGCTCAGCGTGTGGGCATGCACAGATGCATCCTCTGCACCGCTGCGAGCTGTGCTCAGCACTGCGAGGCTGCTGCTTCGCCTCGCTCCTGGAGATTCTTACCACAAGTCTGCATCGTGCAGCTTTTCCTTTGTAGACTGCTGTCTGTTCAACTTCACTCTCAGCTTCTCCTTCGTCTTTTCCTGCTTCACCCATTCTTTCACCTCAGTGTCTTTTTCGCTAAGTAGACCTTGTCCTCTTCACTCTGCTCCTCTCAACACTGGAGAAGCAGCCCAGCCCCTCATCTCAGTAGGAGTATTCCTGCCAACTGTTTACAAAAAGTAGCATAATACCCAGGCTGAACGCTGACATAATTACATACCCAGCCAGAGAGTGTAGTAAATAATCCTGCCTTTCAAGCTTTTGCCCAGTGGCGAGTCTTTTGCCATCTCCTTTGCCCATAGGCTAAATGTATTCTACTTGGCTTGCATTTACTTATCCTCTGGAAACACGAAGTCAGTGCAGTCAGTGCACAGATATACGGTATCGGAGTGGACGTACATCGATGTCCGGCACCACATATGCTTACTGTGACCGTATGCGTCTTACTGTGCCTCTGACTACGCGTCATATGGCTCTGCTCCTGCGTTCGGGCTTTGACAGTTGTGCTTGGCAAGTGCGAGGGCAGTCAGGGAAGGAAGAGTTGCTGAGGTGTGGATATTGTTCCCGTCAGTGAAGGAAAGATGGCTGTGGGGTGGAGGTCAAGAGCACCAGCAGAAAGCACGGCGCTTGGCTAGTTGTGGTTGCAGTGGGTAGGGTACTAGCTAGTTTTCCAAGGCTTTGTGTGTACGTATGATCCCAGACTGTGGGTATTGTCAGCACGGTTGTATTTCCAGTTGTGCTTGTGAGCCTGAGTCTGTCTGCAGTTGCTTTGATTGTGAGTCAGTCTGTCTGCAGTTGCAGTAGCTGTGAATCAGTGTCTGCCTGTAATTATGTGGGTGAATCAGTGTTGGCTTGTTACACTTTGAGTGCAAACCGTTTCCTGTAGCGGCTGTGGGTGTGAATCACTCTACAGTCCCTCTGGATGTGTTTTTGAGTAGGGAGATGCAATACTGGGATTAATTTTGTTTTGATGAGGAGAAACTGTCAAGCAACTTCTCATTTTGAAAAATTAAAGCTGGGTTGGGAGTAGGGCACAGAGCTTGTTTCTCCATTACCGGCTTCCTACAAAAGACATCCACTTTAAGGCTCGGTCTCAAGATTTGCACGTTGATCTGAACCTTTAATTTCTTTGCCTTGTGGCTCTGGTTCCGAGTGTTCCCTTCTCCTGGCATCTCTTGCAGAGCTGCAGACGACGCATTCGGTAGCCATCACGTGTGCCTCATGCCTTACGTGTGTGGCAGATTCATGGCAAGGTTGTTTATGGCGTGTGCGGTGTGCGTGTGCCAATGTGAGCCTCTCGGGTAGGTACGCGTAAACATTTCCATCCTTGTGAGTCGAAGGCTGTGGTCCCCCTGCCATGTGCCTCGTGCTGTGAGCCGGTGCTGTTTCTCTCAGAAGATGGTAAACAGCAAGTTTGATTCAGGTAGGCGGAGGTGGTGCTGCTGCCAGTTTCTTGTTTTCCGATTCCTATAAAACACTGTAGTAGCTTCTGGCCTTCAGCAGCATCTGTACGCACAAAGCAGCGCTAAACTGAGAGGCACGTTGGAGAAATGGGGGCTATCTCAGATGATGGAAGCAGAGCATTCCCTCGGTCCAGGCGAACAGACCGAGCCTTCCCCCTGCGCTGGCTAGTGCAGGTAAAGCGCGATGCTGGCAGGGCTGGACCGTTTCCAGTATGGGCTGGCTTGGATGTCGCTGCCTGCCTTGTGCAGTGTACGCGTGCATCCCAGTTAGCTCGTTTCAGAACAAAGGGATGCAAACAACCAGTCGGACAAGGGTCTTGTGAAGCACCACGGTGTCTTATTCCATCATTTTCAGGCTTCCAGATGAACCATGTCTGCTCGTTGCTGACCCTGCCCTCAAATAAAAAAGATAGCTGTATTCCAAGGGACCTTCCTTTTTGGCTGAAGTGATTGAGAACTGAAGCAAAACCTCCCCAACAGGGACACAGGGCAGCAGGGGCATCGCCTGCGTTTATTGCTGCTGCACTGAGCGCTTGCTGGCTGCCTGTCTCTGCAGAGAGAGCTCGGAGCTTTACCCGAAGAAGCGCTAGAAGAGGCATAGCAGCGATCACCACAAGGCTGGTGTGCTCCCGCAGGATCGAGGGCAGTTGGGCAGAGCACAGCCCGTGCAGTTTGGATGATTTTGGAACCCTTGAGAGGTGTCGGAGGACCTCTCCTGATGCCTGGGACATGTTCTGCAGAGGCTCCAGTGCAATGAGGAAGGGCTTTCAGGAGCTTCTCCTGCTGTGGAAGTGCGCCTGACTTTGGGGGTAAATACACAGGTGTTGTGAGGTCACCTGTAGTGCTCTGCTTGGCTGTGCTACTGTGCAGGTGGGGGATGCGCTTGGCACCCACCAGGTCTGGGTCACCCTCGTCTCCTTGCACAGAAGTGCTTGTATCTGGGCTTTAGGACTGAGGCTGCCTTTCCTTCCCAGTCTGCTTTCCAGCTGGCTTCCCAGCATCAGCTCCTCATTGCACACCCCTCCCTGAGATACCTGACTTGGCAAAGATGTGGAGCAGCTGCAGGTCCTGGGGGGCTGTGGGCTGGGTGGGAGCTGTAAGTGGTCAGCACTCCTTCAGCTGATGCCAGTGCTGTAGGTGCATGCCGTGCGGGCGCGTGACCTCGTGGCACTGCAGGTACGCAGCATCTCAGGCTGCAGTGGCGGGGCAGATACATCCTTTGGGCTGCTTCGTGAATGCTGCCTGCATGACGAGACTACTGCTGAGTGAATCAGATTGTTCCCTTGGCTGTGCGTGTTCCAAGGAGGCAGTAATTTGGGAGAGATACTTACGTGACTCTCCCAAATGTACCCAGGTGGGTTTATGGGGCTCTTCTGCCTCCATTCCCTTTCTGATGCTTGCAGTCTCCCCCTCTCTGGGCTGTTCTCCCAGATTTTTTTGCAAGCTTTACCTTTCAGTCTCCACCTCTGGAGCTCTGTCTTTCCCT
>NW_010223610.1:46519-52405 GCF_000690775.1 Eurypyga helias | reverse complement strand
TTTCCTAGGAAAGCATTTCAGAATATTTAATGGTTTCTAGAATAAGGCTTTCTGAAAAGATCAGGCTCAGTATGCCAAATTAGGAGATACCCAATGTTAACATGGTTACTAGGGTACCTTGCTGGTCTGGAAGGTACCAGCATGTTTTTGGTTCCCAAACCCACCTCAGTAGGAGCAGGGGCTGGAGCATGTTGCTGTCCTGGGGAGAAGGAAGCTTTTCCAATGCCCCATGCCAAAACTGCACCTCCAACAGGAAGGCTGTGTTTCGCAGGAGTGGTGTTGTGCTACGATGCTCTGGAGATTGGACAGACTGCGTGTGTTGGAGAGGAGAGGGTATGTTTATGATGCCTTTAGGTATGTGGTTATAAAGAGACCTGCCAAAATCCAGAGCCCACAGAACTGTAAACTTCAAGTATTGCTGGATTCCAGCTGCAAAGTGTTAGCAAGGCTCCTTAGAAAATCTGCATTTGATTCAGCTGTGGAGGCTACCAGCAACTGCAGAGTTAGTGATGAATGCGTTTGCTAACTGTGCCATTAAGAAATGAGCAATGGACAGATGGAGGAAGGAAGTGCAGAGCTGCTGTGAACACGTACCAGCCCTATGGGCTCCATCTTGCATAGGCAAGAGCCAGAAGCTATCGGGTGAGCCTGAACTTATGTCAGAGGGGTCAGTCTGAGGAGTTGTACCGCTCTTTCCTGAGCTTAGAAATGTTTCGCATTCTCCTTTTTTCTTCACGGATACTATGCAGTTTCCTTTCAGCAAGACCTACTACGAGATTTTTTTTTTTTTTTCCCCTTCTTTGAGACTCATTACCATCCAATTAACATTCCTAAACCCTCACTGGGTTACATGCAGTTAAATGCATGCTGCCTGCATCCTCCCACCTCTTCCCAGAGGACCAGGGATCCCCGCAGGTATTCAGATCAAGACGTTGGCTGTTTCAGAGCCTTCCTGAGTGGGAAGTGACAGCTGAATAGCACTTTGTTTAAGCAACTTCTGCAAAGACCACCAGTTCAGGCTGGAGGAGCCTGGGTGTTACTTTTCCTGAGGCACACTTGTGTTTCCATTCCTTGCCTTTGCTCGAGATGGTCAGCACACGGAGGGACCCCGTCCGACCAGCTCTGCTCCCAACTGTGGGGCTGGCAGTCCTCTCCACGAGCAACTCTTGTGCTAAAATCTGAAGAGCTCTGTTACTTGGCTGCTGAAACCACGACTGCCAGGTCAGAAACCTTGTCATTAGAGAGGCTGCGTAGCTGTTTGGCTCATGAAGCCCTTGCCCTGGCTGAGATTTTGTGTGTCCCTGTGGTTGGTGCTGGGCCTGGACTAGCAAGAGCCCCAGGGAAGGGTGGTGCTCCAAGCTGTTCTGCCAGGATGACCACACTAGGCTCTGGCTATGGGGAGGTTTGGAAGAGCCCTTAAACTGTATGAAGGATGAAACCTTCTCTTCTGCAAAAGCCTCCCTGTATCCTCCAGAGATGTTTCCTGCCCAGCAATAGGGTGTTGAGCACTGGTCCTGGAAAGAGGTTGTTCCTTCTGCTGCTCTCCCAGCACTGCCTGCCTAGACCTGGCTCAGTGTCTCCAGGCTACCAGGGTTCGTCACCAACAGTTAAAGCCCCTCTGTCCATCAGGAAAGTCAACCACAATCCTCATGACCAGGTCTGCTTCTCAATCCATGTCTAAGTCTGAAGGAGCCAAAGAACAAGGAAAATGCAGCACCACCTCTTATATCGAGCTCCCCAAGAAAAACACAATACAAGAATGGAAGGACAGAGGTGGAAAACAGTGCCAAGCTGTTTTCCATGCTGTGTTGTCCATCCTGAGTCCATAAGTGCAGCCATAACAAACCAGATGTCCATGTACTCTCACACACAATTTTGAGGGCATTCTCTGTGCCAGAAAACTGAGCCATGCTGGCAAAGTAGAGTCACTTGGGTAAGTGGAGAAAACAGATTTTTCTCCCAGTGCTGGTATATAGAACTGATTCTGATGCTTGAAAATGCTATAAGCACGTATTTAACTGTATTCAAACAGCCCTGTTGTCCTTGGCGAGCACCTTCCTCAGCAGAACTACCCAAAGTAAAAATTAGCCCTTCATATAATACTGAAGGAAATCTGTATGAACAAGATTTGGTGGAAATGTGGTTTGGTTTGAGCTTCTTGGCACAGACAGGCAAGTCTTACACATAACTCCATGGAAGCTGAAAGAGGCTTCTGGCTTTTGTCCTTGTTCCTGACCCTATCTCATTCTGAATTACTGCCTCATTTTCTGGTCCTCTTTTCTTTAGCTGCTCTGTCCCACCTTTGGTGTGTGGTCTCCCCAGCCCATGGCCTCAGCAAATCTAGTAAAGATTCCCAAAAATGTTCTAGAGGAGACAGAACAGTTCCTGCAGAGCCAGGAAGCACCTGCTGCCAAACCAAAGGGTTCTAGTTTGTGTGGGTATCTGTGGTCAAAAACTGCTAGCCATGCAAAGTCTGCCAAACCTGACCATTTATTGAAATCAGCAGTTGAAGGGGAAAGTGTTGATTTCCATGAAATTTTTCAGTGGTGGTGTGGGGAGGGGGAGGGAAATTAGTGTTGTTGGGGTTTCTTTCTTCTGCTTTTGGCTAGTGTTTGAAATTGCCTTAGAAGAAAAAAAATCAATTAAATCCTATTGTATAATATGCAAGTTTAAGTGAAATGAAAGGAAAAAGTTGAAAGGAAATCTGTTGAGGAGCTGCTAATTGGAGTTTTGAATTTGCCTTGTAAGAAACATCAAGATTTTAGCTGTCCTTGTGGTGATTTGGAATGAGTCTCCCCTAACTGTTGGAATTTCCCACAGAACAGATGTTCAGCCTCTTAATTTGTGCTTCATCAGCAAACACTTGAATTTCCAAGACGGCATGTCCCTTCTCGGCTGGCGGGTGGCAGGTGCCAGAGGAGCCCTACGGAATCAGGGCTTGTCTCAGCAGCGGTGTGCCCATGGCGGGAGGCGCCTGCAGCCTCCCGCCCGCCTGTGCTCCTTTGGCATGAGGGCTGCCTTTCCCTAGGAACCCTCCTGGTTAAATAAGGGCCAAGCACATCTCCAAATGCTCACGTGCACAAAATTAATCCGTGCACTGGTATTGGCAAGGATTTTAAGTGAGTGATGGGGAGGAGGAGAACGGTAACCCGTGAAGTATGCTCTGTGCAAGGCAGTGCTAGTGCCTCATGTGTGTGTTGTCCTGTGCCTGCCATTAGCCAGTATCTTCTGGAAGTAAAGCTGAGGTAGGTGGATAAGGACTTGTAGTGCCTGGCTCTTGCCTTCTGCCAGCATGGCAGCTCGTGTCCTAGAGCTGCACTGAGCTAAAAAGCAAGGATCAGGCACAGCACCCAGGAAGGCCACAGGGCCAGAGTGTTGTGGGACGACTAGGGTTAGCTAAATGCACGACTGTGGGATAACGCACAACCCAGCCAGGCTTTGTGCCCCTTCTCCTCTTCCGGCCGTCTTGGCAGGGGTAGCCAGATACACATCACTGCACGTAAGTGAGATCCATAATCTCCAGGCGTTTCCATCCTGCTGGGCTGAGCTCCCTGCTCTCTCTGCGTGGGATTTCTTCCCATCACCTATGTCCGTGTGCAGAAACCCCGGCTCCTTGGTGGCACATGCATAGCACTCCTGTCCTCTTCACCCTGGGGCACCCTCCACTAGCTGAGAAACGCCATTCAGGTGGTGGGGTCTGGCTTCCAACCCAGCATCTCCTTCGGAGTGGGAAGGAGCTGCCTGAGGCTCTGCGGTGTTGGAGTGGGGAAATCCAGCGGTCAGATTGGACTGGCAGCATCATCTTGTCCTGGTTTGTGCAGGCTGTGGTTGAAGTGAGCCCTCATTTACAGCTCTGGGTGCTCACACCAGCTGGTTGTGCCTGGCTGCCATGGTGCTGAGCCTCTGCTGGGCTGAATCCCGTGTGGGCCCGGTACGGGGAGTCGTGTTGGGGAGGCGTCACGACAAGCTGTATTTATACAGGCTGTTGCTCGGCAGTGCTGTTCCAAGGTGCATCAACATAATGAGATACATAAAAGGGGAAGGCAGTTAAATGTGCAATAACATCACAATAAAAGTAAAACTGAGCATTAATGAAAAATCTGAGCACACTAAGTGCAGTACACTTGAACACTCCCACTACCTGGGGCCTCAGTGCCCAAACTTATTAACAGTTTCTGGCAGTGTCATTATCAGATTTAAATGAGGGTCTAACTGTCCAGAAAAAGATGTTTGGAAAAAATGGGTCTTGAGACTTTGGAAGTGGTTCTGGTGTGTGTGTGTCCTCAAGGCAGAGCAGGTAGTGGGGGGAGCTGGGACCTACTGCAAGGGGAGGGTGGTGGCGGAGGCTGCGGGGTGAGGAGGAGGAGGAGGAAGCACTGGGTGGAAGAACCACCAGTGTGGTCATTTGGGAAGTGGAACTGTACACTTGCTGGAAGGTGCTGAATCACCTGGGGAGCTGGATGTGCCGTGAACACATGATGTACATACATACGTACATGTGTGTGCACATGCTTGGCTCTGACCCCATGCTGTGACTTCCCCAGGGCCAGTAGTGCTGCAGGGGATGCTGCTGCCTCTTGGTCCCTGGGGGGGGAACTCTGGAACTTCAAATACAGGACCCCAGAAACTCTGACTGCTGGCTAATGGACACACTGCTGGGAAAAAACTGAATTAAACAGATTGCTTTTCTCCTAGTAAATAAAATCTCTTTTCTCTCCTTCCCCTCTGTGCCCACCCTGGCAGGTTTTGGAGGCTTGCTTGCCAGTCACTGCGTGCTGAGGCCATGGCGCTGAGGCTCCTGGGGACGGGGTCACTCTCTCTCGTTAGCCTTGGAGTCCTGGTCCTGGTTTTGGCTCTCCCTGCTGATGCTGGGTAAGGTGGTGAGCGCTGAGGCTCTTGGACAAGGCTGCCGTCCTCTTGCTGTGTTTAAATATCCCGGGGCCAGCTCCGGCATGAAGTAGCCCGGAGCAAAGCACTACAAATGTCTCTGTGACATTTGTGACCCTCCCCTCGTCCCCATGCCATGCCTTTCCCCCGGGGACTGTGCAGTCCCTCGTGGCCGAGCTGACTGATGATATTAGCATTATTTGAGGTGCTGTCACTAAGGACAGTTGTCAGCATTTTTTGCAACAAAACCAATTTTCAGATTTGGCCTCTGCACAATTCACTCTAGGCGCCCACTTGGATGAGTTTTAACCTGAAAGAGAGACTCGCCTCATACACATTTCTTAATACTCTTTGAAAGAAAACAAATGAAACCGCTCCAGCTGTTTTGCTGTGTGTGGTGTCTGGCCCAGGAGCAGCCCACCTGATGTGCTGCAGCATGGGGGGCTCCAGCCAGCCCTGGGTGGGCATGTTCTCGCCCTCTGCCTGGGCTGGTGTCCCTGGGCTGGTGTCCCTGGGCTGGTCCAGCACAAAATGCTGCCACCAGCCTCCCTTCCCAGCCTCTGGGAGCTGTCGGGAGAAGACAGAAGCCTGTTAGTCCGTGACAGTCTCTGCAGCCCTCCTCTGCATCCCACCGGAGCCTCTGCTGAGGCTCGGTGAGCTCGGAGAGCCCTTGGAGGAAGGATGGCAGAGACACCCCCAGCGCAGCCTGCCAGCCGCCGCGATTTGCTGCGCAGAGGGGGAGCAATGCAAATAATACATGACTTCTATCAAAGATTTAGAAAAGCCTTTAGAGTGCCAGGTACCGACACTGAAATTCTTGTCCGCTGAGTTACGAGTCCAGCAGCAAGCAGTGATTTTCATGCATGCGGAACCGCCAGCGGTGCCACCCCTTCTTCACCCACGCAACCCCTACCCACACCGTTTCACCTGCTTGGATCTTAAGCAGCTGCATCCCGAGCGTGCCTCGGCATGTGGATCTGACCCTCTTATCGCCGTAAC
>NW_010223610.1:24854-46468 GCF_000690775.1 Eurypyga helias | reverse complement strand
CCCGCTGGGACTGGGTCCCCATCCCCGTGCCGGCCGGGGGGGCTGTCAGCAGTGTCTGCCCTCCCCACGCTGCCCTTCAGCTCCCATCCCGCTCAGTACTGCTGCCGCTGCCGCGCGCGCGTATAAAAAAGGCTTTTAATTATTTTAAAACCATGATCCCCATACCTCTTTGCAGTTCCTCAGAGTTCTTCACTGGGGTTTTGAGAGGGAGAGACAAACCCTGTTTTTACATCTTGCTGAAGGGCAGCTTTAGCTCTGTGTTAGGGCTGGGTGAGGCTGGGCTGGACTGGGGAATTAGCCCAAACGGGGTGCCAGGCAGAGGTGCCGCTGGCTCTCCCCAGCCTGCGCCGCCCTTCCCCCGCGCCTCTTCAGTGAATCCCACGCTGCTCACATTGAAGTCGAAACCTCAAACGTCAGGCGAAGCAAAACGGCTTTGAAATTTGTAAACTCATTTTTCCCATCACCGCTGAGCCTCCGCCAGGGGTTCCTTCACAAAAATCTGTCCTCTCGCTCTTTATATTACGGGTAATTTTTAAAGATAGCTTATAAAACATTAATGAGGGAGCTTTCCTGAGCATGCTAGCTATTCATAAGTTATAGATGGTTATATACCCATCAGCAGACACTGGTACAGATTGCTTTTAACCATGACATCTATTGAAAGCTGGTACAATTGAAACCTCACTAATTACAGTAGACATTTGTTAAATTCCTCAAAATTCTACTTATCTGCAGGGAGTTCAGCTATTTCAAATATTTCAAGTCCAGATGAAAAGCCAAAACCAGTGTTTTGATTCCAATGGGAAGACTTGAAGGCTGTGCTGCAGTTCCCAGTATCAGCAGTATTTTGATGTGTCGGATCTGACAGGTTGCTTTAGGGCTGGGATGGGCGTTTTCCTGACCGTGCCTCACCCCCCATACCCTATGGGAACTGCAGTTTAAGCACTTTATTACCCTCGTTGGGCTCCTGTAGGCTGAGCTTCCTGTCTTGACCACTTCTCCCACGACAGCAGGTATTGGTTTGCTAAAGACCAGAGGGCAAGCGGCCTTATGAGAAGTGCGATCCGATCCCTGGAGAAGCAAACCTCAGGCACTTGAAATGCAATTTCCCACAGAATTTGGCCATTGATGCCGACGCAAATTAATGTCAATTTGCCCAAAATGGAATATTTCAATTAGCTGCAGCATGCTGAATAGTATTGATTGAGTCTGACTCTAAAAATACCCAGACACTGCTCTCATTTTTTTCCTCTTTTGCTAGAAAATACTTTTTTGCTCTTCTTTTATCTTACAGAAGCTGGGTTTTCTGTTGGGAGAGCATTTTGATAGAAAACTCCAAGCCAGCTCTGCTACTTGGCACCCTACTTGGCACCCTACTGACCCTTCACAGGGTATTTACAACCGGACCAGTAGTGTCAGGGGCAACGAGTCTAATCAGATGGGAGGCAGCAGGATTAAGCTTTGAACTCCTTAAATGATATTCCTCTTTCAGGATTTTTTCCCCCCCTCGGTTATTTCTGATGCATGCTTAAACCAGTGGCTGCATGCATCAACTGGAGCAAGAGAAAGTGGGGCTGGGGAGGAGAAGGAAAGGGCAACAGTGTTAGAAAGCAACAATTTAGAGGCTTCTCTTCCCCCAGCTGTGGGGAGCAGGACCCTGCTTCAGAGTGTCGTAGGTGCTCTCCCTGGCAATTGCACCCACGTCTTGCACCACCAGTGCCTTTTTGCTTGCTGCATTCATCGCCTCCACCTGGGCAGTGCTCCCCAGTCACTTCTCTCTCTGGTTAGTGGCATGGGGCTGATTTCCCAGTGGGAGCTGCCCCGCTCCCAAGGGCCTCCAGGTGCTGCTACTGGGGATCCCTCTGCACCAGCAGCCTTTCCTCCCCTGCCTGGCTGGGCTTCCTCAGCCATCCTGCTGTCTGTCTGTGCCTCTTAATCTTTTTTTGGCTTCATTGGTGTCTCTTTTATTTCCTCTTCCATCTTCCTTGCATCTCTATAGATTTTTCTTTTAGTTTTCTGTTACTTAATCTTCCTCCTTTCCATTTGCTTTGGTCCTAACAGCTGCTGGGGAGAGCTGTGCTTGGAGCCACAGCACCTGTACCCTCTGTTGTCTGAAATCTCTTTTAGAGATGGCTAGTTTCAGAAGGATTCACCGGCTCCTTTTCTGTTGATTGAAAGGGATACACAAAATGCAAATGTATTATTTGAGCCCCTTGGGCTTGCAAAACTGCATTGAAGATTTTGTTTGGTGAGATGAGCTTTGTTTGAAAAATTTACTGCTTATTTTGTTCTACCTGGGGCAGAAAATACCCTGAGGAAATCATCTGATTTAGGGGCTTCCAGGCTTGTTGCGTTGAGCAGAGATAGGAAGGTGAAAACTCATTTGGTTTTATAAACAGGGAAAGTTCAACAAACCGCAGAAATGGTTCATGAACAGTTTTAATGATGGACTCAGGCTTCAAGCTTGCATTACTGAATTCCTACTTTTCTGCCTCCCTTCTTTCTTCTCAGGAGCAGAGAATTTGGAAATGGCTTGATATGGTAAATATCTGGCATCACTTCTTCCATGCTGCCTATAAAAAGATACCGGCACTTGGGAAACTGATGTTCTCACAGCCCCTGTTCATAAAATGCCCTTTCTTAGGGCAGGTGAGGGATGCTGGGGCAAGGGAAGGCTCCCTGAAAAACTGGGTTCCTAAACCACTACCCATGATGCTGTTGGCCCCAAGCATGGAAGGGTGGGGAGGGTGGGGCAGAGTGCCTCAGCTGCGGTGGCCGAGGCCGGGGGGTGTTGATTTGAGATGCCCTATGGGGGAGAGTCCTGCAAGCACATCACCTTACCAACAGGCCTGCCCCTTCCTCCAGTTCAGAGCCTGCTGCGGCACATCTGGAGCATGAGCCAACACCCCTTCATTCCCAGTAACTGTCCGGAGCATGTAAAGGGCAGGTTTCTCTTCTGATGATGGTTTTTTCCTCTTTTTCTCCCCCGTGTGCCAGGCTTTCTCAGAAGCATGTTTCAGACATCGTCGATGACAGCAAAGATAACATCACCATTTTCACCCGCATCCTGGACAGGCTGTTGGATGGATATGACAACCGCCTGAGGCCCGGGCTTGGAGGTCAGTTGGGTGGAGAGATGATGTTTTCCACAGCTGTGTAGCTTTAGAAATGAGAGGCTGCACCAATGACTTCTTAAGTCTGGTTCTGCTGGGAGGAGAGGCTGGTTCAGTGCCAGAGTTGGGCTGTTGCTGGTTTCCCCATTTTGAGTCCACGGTATCCTGTTGCCTGATATTTTGTGAGATGAGAGGCACAAGTCTCTGACTGTGGTCTTCTGTGACATTACAGTGACAGGCCTGTAGATGGAGCAAATATGATTAAACTTATTTCTGCTACTTTTATAGGCATTACGGTTTCAGAAATGATGATACTACCAGGTTGTGGGACTTTCAGCTCGCGTTGGTGTTGCTTTTTAGTCAATGGGCTTTGCCACAGAGGCTCTGTCTCGACATCTCAGTTGTTTCCTGTGTAACTGTTGGCTGGCAAGCTCTTCTCTGGGTGCTGGTCTGGGCACCAGGCAATCAGCAGGCTCTGCTGTCTCCTGGGCTGCTTTTAACCCACTGCCATCCCAGCTACTGCTGCTGAGATTCACCCCAGCCATCCACAGGTGTTTAAGGTGCTTTAGAAAGCAAAACCATAGTAATCACCTTCCCTCCCAGAGCTTATGGCATATGTTTAGCATGATGTAAGGAGGTAGAAGCGATGGGGAGATGTGTGAGATGTGAGCTTTCTTGGTGAGATGAGGGAGACATGGGCCTGTCTGGTTTCTTTGTGCGTTGCTGTGGCACCTCTCAGGTGCTAGCAACTCTGTGCCATGAGGGCTGCTGAGGTGATGTCCCTGCACTGCTCTGAGCTCTCCTGCTCGGCTGCTGGATCACGATTCCCACCCAAACTGGGAGTCACTGGGTGCTGCCCCATTCCCCGAAGGTCCCGCTCCCAAGGGAGATTGGGAACGAGCCTTCCTGAGCTCTTGCGTGCTGATGGGACTCCGGTGACATAGCAGTAGCCTGAAATTGCACTCTCTGTTCCTCAGAGCAGCCTTGTTGCCTCTTTCCATCTCTCTGCCATGGCCTCTGGCCTGCACCTGTCCAGGAGTACTTTGATCCCAAGCAGAGACCATGCAAAATCTGGGGAAGAAGGGTTTCCTCAGCGAGCATCCTCCTCTCTGATGGGCTGCCATGCTGCAGGACCCAGACAGGGAAGGGTTACTGTGTCTGCATAGGCCATCCATCAGTTTTATTGCTTTTGTTGGTTGTTTCTTTCCCCCAGAATTAACTGCGGTCCCACTAATAGCTTTGCTTCCTCAAGTCTCCCCGATGGCTGTATTGATTTAACTGAAACGAGTTCTGGAAGGGGGCTGAGGGGGCATTTATGTTCACCGTAGGCTCAGCTGAAGACAGCCCCATGCAAAGTATTAACAAGAGGACTCCCAGGAGCCCCTTGCTGGGGAAGTTAAAACCTTTCTTGGAACATCTCTGCTCTGTTACTTTAGATCCTTTAATAATGTGCTTAACATAATAAATTGCCTTTGCCCGAACCAGGCATTGCATGTTTAAAGACTGCTTTCACCTCTGATTTCCCCTCACGGAGCACTCTGGCAGCCTCAGATGGGAGGTTTTGACAAGGGCTGTGGGTTTCGTGGGCTCTTGGCTGGCAATGAGTTGTCCTCGGTGTGTTTGTGTATTATGGGGAAGCCTGGTGAGCCAGGCTCTCCCCACTTCCAGCTGGACCTGTTTTCCCCAAGTCTGGGCTTTCATGCCTTGGAGGTCTGTCCAGGGCTGCTACCAGGTGGAGTATCAGAGGGAAAGACCTTTCCCACTGCCACTGGTGGCCCGAGAAGCAGAAATGGTCCTGCTGCAGGCTCCGGACTTAGGGGTTAATCGAATAGCCTGGGGTGATAGTCAGCAGGAGATGGGCTCCTGCTGTCCAAGGTTATGTGAGGTCTGTGAAAGGGCTTGCTTTGCTTCGGGTTAGCTGCTGTGCTGCTGGTGATTCAGTGATAACAAGGTTTTCCTGACATCGGTTTTCCTGGGCAGTCACTGTAGACCCAGCACTGGCTCTCCCCATTTCCCTCTGGAATATTTTCTACTTGCTTTTTTGAAGATGTCAGGTGAGAACGTCCATTAGCACCACGCAGCCCTGCTTTGGTGACCGTAGAGAGGACAGACAGGGTGATACTGAGCCCACACACAGGCTAATGGAAAGATGGACTGGCCTAAACTGCGGGTAACTGGGAAGCAGGATGTGCAGGCTGCCTTGGCGGCCTTGGTTCCCCTGCTCTGTATGAGACAGACCCCCTGAAAGCCCTGGGCTGCAGAACGAAGGGCTGAGTGAGGCGTGGGGCTGCAGCCTCTCTTGGCACAGCGGGGTGCTGAGTGAGCACGGGGGCCTGTCCCCGCTTTCGGCAGAGCCGTCTCCTCGTGCGCCGGGAACCGAGCAATGTTTGTTTGGGCTTTGGGAAAAGAGACTGTAAGCAACAGAGTGTTGATGTGGCGACTTCTCCCCTCAAGATAGCCTCTTTGTATTTATTTTCTTATCCCCTCTGTTGTCACCATCTGCTGCCACCCACTCTAATAGCTCCCATGCCAGAGCTCCTCTTCCTACCAGGATGCTGCCGGCACAGGCTGAAGCAAACCCGCGCTGAGGCTGCTCGGCAGTGCCCGGTTCTGCAGAGCCGAGCTCAGGGTGAGGGGGATCTTGTGCCTCGCTGCTGCTCCCGCATCTGGGAGGTGGCTGAGGACACCCCCGCTGGCGAGGGGTCCCTGTGGTCTTGACAGCACTTTGTCAGCATGCTGCAGGCTAGGTTAGAAGAGGGAAGGTGGGGGGGAAGGTGGCTGCCAGACCCCTCCTTCTGCAGGAACACCCTGTAGCACTGGCGACACGACTGTCGGTCGGTCGGTCTTATGTGAGTGATGGGCAGTTTCTCCCTGTCTCTGCCAATTGAGCTGGGGCTGGCTTGCTCTTAGGGACAGAGCTGAGTCTTTTGTTTGGCCACATGACCACCAAAATGCAGTCTGGGCTTGGGGAAGCTGTAGCTGCGTAGTGTTACAGGACTCAGAGTGGGAGAGGCCGGAACTGCCAGTGGATAACCTGCGCTTCCCCTGGGAAAACATGGGGCAGATTGGTTATTAAGTCAGAAGAGGAACAGAAATGGAGCCCGAGGGCATGGAGACATCTGTTGTCATGGCCAACCTTGCAGGATAAGAAAATCTCCCACCAAGAGGGTTTCTGTGGACAGCGCTGGCCTCCACTCCGAGCCTGGAGCTGTGCAATCACGCACATCCTCTGCCCAGCCCCGTGGGGGTGCGGCGAGGGGCATCTATTTATAGCTCTCAGTTTGTCTTCGCTGGGGCTCCCTGCAGAGCTGGCACATGCAGGGGCCTCAGGTCTGAACCTGGAGCTTGCCTTGCTTGCAAGAGTGGGAGAGAGGAGATGTGGCTGGGAGGAAGAGGTAGAGATGGTTGACAAAGGGAGAGACATAGTGTACCGAAAACCAAGAGATGCTGAAGGAGTGGGATGTGAGCGATGGCACGACGAGTGATCCTCCAAGAAGGACTGATGCCCCAAAATACCCGGTATAGCCTTGTGCTGCTTACCGTGAAGTAACTGAAGTTCCGCGGTCCTTCCACGCCGGTGTGATGCCCAGCACAGGTACCACGAGAGAAGATGGGGTGGTTGGGTAGTTTGAGGCTCAGTGATGGTGCCTCTGCAGCTGTACCTCCTGCAGCCCTATCTCCCCGCCGGTGAAGTTCGGGTCCATTGGGCTACAGCCGAAACACAACTATCTTGTGAATGCCCAGGGAGGGGCAGGGGGGAGGTTTCCAGACTTGCCTTTTCCTTCCTTACAGTCTTGAGAATCCTTTTAAGGTGCTTTGGCAGTACAAAGCTATCAGGGAGCACCTTACAGCCCAGGGAGGAGGCACATGGGGCCTTTCCGTAGCTGTTTGCAAAGCAGGGTGGGGATTTCTTCCAGCTCAGCCAAGGACTATCTGCTTCACGGGGGCTGGGAGTGTGTCTGAGGTGCTCTTCGGTGTGAGGATGAGGAACCCAGAGGGTGTCTGGAGCAGTGGTGGATAAAGTCTCTGGATCAGGTGGGGGAGGGGAAGCCTGCGCTGCAGAAAACTGTTTGCCTTTTCCAGCGGATGCCAAGGAGGAAAAGATTTTGCCCCAAGGAAGAGAAGGAGACAGTAGGCTGTTCAGTTTTCTAACAGATGGCCTGTAGACTTCCTAGATAAGCCAGTTTCTCCAATTGCAATTAAAAAGTAATTTGTACCATGTTAAGCAGCTAGGCGAGGATCGATCAGTGTTATCCCTCCTGGATGCAGCGTCGCTTACAAGGTAACTCGCAGTATTGCCTCGACCCGTCTCCCGCTTCCCTGGAGTCCCCCGGTGGGTGACTGGGCCCTGCCGAGGGAGGGTTGCTGGCAGGCACTTGCTGGGCTGTGTCTGCGCAAGGTGCTTCTGGACAGATGAGGGTCAGGAGCCTGCTGAAGTTTTCAGAGCATGGGGTTTACTGGGACCAGCAATCACGGGCAACTGGAGTAAAGCAATGCAATTCCCTAGGCAGAACAAGGCACTCGGCCCCTTTGGTTTCTTCTCCCTTGGGGACAGGGCATGGTACTCATTCCTCATCCTCAGGGTTGGCAGCGAGTCCCATTCATACAGAGGGAAAGCCCCAGTTTGTAACTTCCCGACTGGGAATAGGGGGAGGGTGAAAGCAACCCAGGCTCATGGCTGCCTCCTCTTCCTCTTCTCCACTGGGCTTGGTGGTCAGCATCTCCTCTCCCACGTTGGGCTTGGTGCAGACGCCCTTGGGCTTGACCAAGTTTTGGTACAGCCAGGCTCTGCTTCTCGCAACAGGACTCAAATCAGGATGCCCGACATGGGCCTACAGTGCCTTTAATCTGACCTTGCTGTGTGAGCTCTGCCCTGCTCATGGTTTTGATCTGTAGCCCCCTGTTAATATTTATCCTGCTGATGTATTCCCTTTGTTCTCTTTTAAGTGGAGCGCACCTCAGATGGAGTTCTTGTCTCTTCTTTCTGCGGTGCAGTGTTTCTTCCTGCCTTTTTAATGACGGTGTAGTTTGGGAGGATGGCTTCTGAGCAAGCGAGAAACATCTGTATCCCTGTCTTGCCACCTGTATTTGACTGATTCAAGTGCTGCTGGCCAAGAGATTTTTGGACGTAGATTCAGAGCAGCTCCCTTTAGGTGGAGACATTCCCGTGAGATGCTTGGTGTGTTACACCTCAGTGCATCTGTCATTTTGTCCTGACCTCCTGCAGGTAAGGGCTTGTCTGTTATTATGTGAGCATTAAGGCAGAGGGGCTGAAATAGTCAGAATAATTAAATTACGGAACTGCCTTCCCTCGAAAGTAGAGTGCTCTTCATGCTGAAACAGCGAGGGCTTACCTAGAAGAAGAAACCTATTCTCAGTGGGAATAACCTGTCATAGGAATAAAAATTGTTAAATTGTCCGGTTAGAAGCTTAGAGACCTTTCATTTCCTAAAATCTGGATGAAATGTTGAAATTGTCCTTTTCTTCTGTGGATAGGTTGCAAATCCCTGGGGAAGGGTCCTCCGCAAGCTCTCTGGGCACACGTAAATAGCAGTGTGCATCAGTCCAGCTGTCGGGTGCTCGGTGGTGGGCGGAAGGGTGGAGGCAAGGCTGCTCTCGGCCCCTCGGCAGGAGCATCAGACACTGCCTGTCGCTGTGGGGTCGCCCGATCAGTGGGGGCAGAGTCTCGGTGTGGTGTGTCGCACTTCCCATGGCAGCGGGTCCCCTGACATCCAGGGCCGGACTTGGTATGACCTCGAGCTCTTCTGCAGTTTTGTCACCCATGCGTGATGAAGCTGTCCACAGAGTGTCGTAACCGTTACCTAGATCTACTGTTTGTGCAAGAGAAACATGAGATGACAAACCTTTGTGGTTTGTTATGGTTTTCCAGGGTTTCAGGGATGTGTTTAATCTGTTTTTCTGTCTTAATGTTCCACCTCTCCCAGCTTCTTATCTCTTCTCTCTGATCTGACTTCATGCCTTGTATTGATTACTCCAGGGAGGAATTTGATCCTTTCTTAGGGAAAAAAAATCCATGTCTTATCTCAGATTTATGTCTTTGAAACTCCTTGATGAGTTTTAATTTGAAGCTGAGGCATCGCCTGAACAGCGTTTTCTTCTATTTACCTTTCTGGGCAACAGGGACCCTGCTCTGTCTCACCAAACTTCTGAAGTTAAGATCTATGAGCAAATTAAAAAAAGGTTGTCTTCCCCTCGGGTGCAGCTCTCGGAAGGCCGCTTTGCCGTGGATTTGCACAGCCCCGATGCTCTCCTCTGTCGTGAAGATATCCCAGTTGCGCTCTGTTCCAACCCACGGCGTGCAGCGCCAGGGAGCTCTGTGTGAAAAGGCATGCACACATCAGAAGGCGAGTGAGGAATACGGGTTTGACAGCTGTGCCTAAGGGTGGAAGTCTTCCCTTAAATAAGTTATGAATTTGCTTAGGGCAACAAGCCTGTATCAAAGCTTCAGGGATATCACAAACACTCCGGAGGGGTCAGAAACCCGTCGTGGCAAGAGATTCGTAGCTTTCAGTTCGAAATGGGACCTGTGCTTCAGGCCAGCACGGGGTCCTTGGGGGCATCTCACAGCTGCCTGTGCCCCTGCAGTGGCATGGGAGGGAGTGGACCACCACAGCGGGCCCCTGCCCAGCCACCCTTTCCACGGGGCGGTCGTGGGGCCAAAACTGAGCACCGGTGGCAGGGTCTTGGGCTGCACACCCCTGGGCTGGCCAGAGGAGGGGGCCCGCAGCAAAGCCCCTAGGCTGCCGGGGCTGTGGAGGGGAAGGTGTTTCTCATGCTGCTTTGGATGCCTTGTTTTAGGTGGTGCCTTTATCTGCTGTGCGTGGTTCCAGTGAGGGGTCTGCCCCAAGCTGCTGACCCCTCCGTACATCCACACACGGAGGCGAGAAGTAAGCCTTTTCCCAAAGGGTGAGGAGGTTTTTTAGGAAAGTGGATCCATTTGGAGGAATTTTCACCCCCCTCCATTTGTACTGGCATAACATCCCAGAGCTTCAGTGCTGGATCAGACACGGCCGTGAGCCAGCGCGGATGTTCGGCAGCTGATCCCTGCCCGAGGGGACGCTGGGGGGTGCGTGTTGGAGACGAGATGATGCTATTTGTTTATAATGACTTGGGAAGGGGGGAGCGGGTGTTTATGTTGAACATGTGTTAGATGGTTTTAAGAACATTAGTAGATGATGCTGCAGATGGCTGTAAACTGCTTGCAAGGATGTCTTTATTGATCTGTCGGACGATGGCAGCTACTCATTTATTAGAATTTCCATTCGTTTAGTCCCATGTAAAGGATTTATTACGTGTCTTTGATACGGATTGTGAAATAAGATTTTTTTATTAGGTATTACAGAGTTTAAAAACAACTTTAATTGGCTTATTCTGAGAAGCTGGTGGTGAAACAACTGGTCAGATATTGAGGAAACAGCAGTTATTTTATTCATTGAGCTAGAGTGTGAAATGTTTGCCGCAGTTCATGTACCTGTACAGAGGCACTGATTATGTCTGATGAGGCAAAGCCATTGATCATGTTGGTGGTGGATTTCAGCCGGGTTCCAGCTGGAAGAAGCAATCAAATCACATCTACCTGAGTCCCCTGCGGTGGGGGGATTAATGCTGCTGATTCAGACTTGTTAGCTTGTTAATGCCGTCTCATTTATTTAAAGGTTATTGATTGATTAAATAAAAATATTGAGGCTCTGGAAGATGCATGGGGCTTCGGGGAGTGCGTTGCTGCAAGGCTGTGAAGCTAAACCACGCACAGTCCCTTCACCAAATGCTGTTAAAAGTCAGTGAAATTCTCACCCTGCTGCAGTAAATGGCAAAACTCTCACCGAGTCGTGTGGGGCAGGAATTTTGTGTAATGATTTCTTTCACTCTGTGTACTAACCTCTAGCTTACTTTAAAAATCTGCCTCTGAAGGACATACAGCTAATGTTTATTAAAAAAAAAAAAAGGTCTGTGTGGAGTACTGGCACTTGTAAACATAGAGTATAGCCTAGGGAGAGTTGTGAGAAAAGGACACCCTGTTCACTTTACCTTCTGGAAGAACATAATTCAAACCAAAGTGGTGAGAACAACAGGCTTGGAACAAACATATGTTTTTTGGTTTGGTGGTTGTTTTGTTTTTTTTCTTCCCCCTCCAAGCCTGCTGGAAAATCCTACTGATGACAAAGTTAGACTGAAACAGAAATCAGAAATAATTCATGACTGGAGCAAAATAAATTGTGTCTGAAAATCCAAGATGCTATTTCAACCTTGCAAAAGTCATTTCAGATGGCTCCTTTTGGAAGGATCAGTCCTGGTAGGAGAAACTTTGTCAAGGAAGGGATCTCATGAGCATGAAAAAAATCCCACCAAAACCCCAGAACACGGCAATTTGCAAAGGGGAAGGCGGCAGAGGCTCTGCACAAGGCTTACTGCACCTGTCTGAATTCCTGTCAAGGAAGTTGTTTGTTGGGCAGGTCAGATTTTGGCCGTCCTTTTTTCTGCAGACGTGTCTCCTGCAGAGCTGTGAGTGGCACTTTAACCAGTTAAGGCCCGTGTCCTGCCACACATGACAGTCTGTGCACATGTGGGAATTGAAATACAGACTTCTGTGTAGGAAGATGAGAGCTCTTCCCTTTGGAGAGCAGCACCTACTGTCGCCGGAGAATTTGAAAAAGCCTTTTCCTAGAAATGGGCCCTGTCTGCTTGCACGAGGAAAGGTGAAGGAACAAAAGCATGAAATCTCCTTTCTTCTTTCATGATCAGTCTAGCCATCATTATGAGAGAAGCTTTCTGATCGCTTCTCTTTGTCATGTAACGTTAATACCATTAAGTCCACTTTGGCAAGGAACGTGGCATATAATTAATTTGCAAATCGGGAACGTGGATGTGTTTTTTATAGAAAAGATAGGGTTTGTACCTGCAGAAGGCATTGTATGGGCATGGCTGTGCTGCGGATGGGACTGTTCCTCTTCGGCCGGGCAGGCGTCCCTCCTCGAGCACCCCCCTCCCAACAGTGGTGCTGGACCCTGAGGTCCCAGGCTGGGCCGGTTCCCCCGTGTGCCCCCCTCGGTGCACACATCTCCAGTGGATCCCAGTTCGCTGCCATCCAGAAAAGGGACTGAATCTAACAAATGGGGGGGACCAGGTGGTGCAGGGTGAGGTTAGGAGTACGCCAGAGCCTCTGAATACCTGCAGAGCAAGTTGGGTGAGCCAGGTGAAAATATCTTCAGGCCTCTGCCTCCATCCACTGGGTGTTTTTTGGTTTTTGGGCTTTTTTAAGCCTTAGCTCTATCAGAATTATTATTATTTTGATGCAGAATGCATTAAAAAGGGAAAAGAAAAAAACCCCAAACCCTATCTGGGCTGATTTGTTTCCAGAAAGATGTTTAATTTTGTATGTAAAATTGAAAGGGGCTAAATATAGCTGTATTAATATTTATGGGCCTTATGTTGGAGTCAATACAAGAGTTGCTGTTCAAGGCAATTAAGCTTTACCTTTTCACATATAGGATTTCGGCATTTGGAGATGACATTAGCTGTGTGACCTGCATCCAAGAGAGAAAAAACTAAAAGCATGCCATTATCTGTAGAATATGATACCCTGTATTTAATGCTGTTTGCTGACAGGCAGTTTGTCTCCAGCCAGGGTGATCTCTCAGGAGCAGGACTGCTGTCTTAACAGGGGGAAAATCGGAGAAATCAGTAGGCTCAGCAGCTTGCAGAACTATCCCGGCAGCAGATGCTGTGCTTTGGGAGGACCTGAGCGACTGGGCTGTCCGTGGCATCAGAAAGTGGGCATTGCCCGCCTCTGCTGCATTGGTAGCTGCTGAGAACGAGGGGAAAATGATTATGGTGCCACTTCATGGGCTCCATTCATACCACCCCCACCCTGGAGCTGGGGCAGGGGAAATGCGACCCTGGGTAGCTCGTGTGTGGGCCAGGCGGGGCTGTGTGCCCCCCACTCCTGGGCCCGGGCTATCTGTGCGTGTCTGCGGGGCTAGTCACAACCTTCACGTCACTGAAGCACAGGGAAAGCAAATCCTGTCCAGAGATCTGAGCCGCTCTAGGGAGCGTGTGCATGGGGAATTAGGTCGAGGCTGTAACGATGAAAACAAGTCAGTTTGCGTTAATAACAAAGGCGAAATGATGATGCGCTTGATTTCTAAAGCACTGCCTTTCAGGAGAAGGGTATCACTGGGATAACAAGACACGAGTCCTGGCAGTGCTTGAATTGCCCTGCATTGCCACTTTTGGGAAGCTGCAGCTCCTCCCCACTCCCGTTGACAAAGAAGCTGTTAGACACTGTAAAATCCCTCACTGATAAGGACTGCCTGAATCCTGCCTTTCTACTACATTTGATCAACGTGTCACATTTTTCCTTTCTTCCATCTAGACTCTCTTAACAGCCTTTGAGGAGGAGGGCTGCAGGAAGGAGCCTCCTCAGGGAGCGAGGGGTTAACCTCCCCCCCAGGGCTGATGCTCACAGCCAGGGCTGCAGGTGCAGGTTGTCTCTGTGAGGATGAACTTGGTGCTCATCCCTTCTCCTAGCACTCCTGTGCCCCACAAATTCTGAAGCTTTTTGTGGGTGTGTTTCGGTTCTTTCACTGCTGTGTTACGTATTTTGGTAGCTGGAAGCCTTTTAACCCCCTTCAATAAGCGTCAGGGGGATTTTTTCCGAAGGCTTTCATTAGCTTTTGCTGTTGGAGCACAATTGCTGCTTAAACGGGGAGGGAAGAGTGGAAATCAAATGGCACACCCGCAGAGGTAGAGATGGTGGCCATGCTCTTTGTGGTCGGAAATGAGTTTTCAACTCCAAAGAGCACTTCTGAATTCAGGCTTGGCTCTGGGGTGACGCTGACCCCGGCAGACCCCTGTTTCCAATTGCGGGTGACAACATCCTCCCCAAAAGGTGTTGGCTTGATAGCACAGGATCGTTCCTTGGTGTGCCTGAGAGCTGGCCAGCGGAGAGCTGAGTCCCACTTCGTCTCCATTCCCGAACAAGGGCAAGCCAAGCTGTATATTAAGGAACAAGGAAATTGCACCAGTTAAATTAAAAAAACTCATTTAGCTAAAGCAGGATAAACCCCCATGAATATTTATCTGGTGTTATGGAAGCATGTGGACTCCCACCTACTTTATTAAATTGATTTTCAATAAAAATGCCAGTGGAAGACATTTGATTAATGGCTGGTGGGACAGTACAATTAACATGAAGTCTGGAGTCAGCAAGAAGTGTCCCCTGAGCCGGCATGTCCCCGCTAGAGGCTGGGCTAAGAAAATGTTTCTGAACATCTCTGAGGGACAAGGGTAATGTTTATCCATGTGGTTCCACGATGGGGTGAACAGGAGCTGCTGTTCTGCTATTGAGGGATGATGTCCTGACCTTTAAGCTGGTGTGTGGCTTTTGCTCCCTTTTCCTCTGCTTTTCACACCCCTCCCAGCAGACTGCACCCGAGGATGAAGGACAGCAGCGAGCTCGAGCATCACGCTGGTTTTGAGTGAGGCTCCCGGGGCCTCTGCATTTAAACATGCCTGGGATTAGCTCCATCAGCCTCCAGATGCACTCAGCTCCTACCCATTTACCTGCTTGGATTTGCCTCCTGAAGGAAGGTGGTTCGAAGCTGTAGTGTTACAGCTCTATTAGAGAGCTCTAGCACGGCTTCCCGCTGGGGCCCCTGCCAGGGCTGGCGCCGCGTCTTTCCGAAGAGCTGCTGGGAGCTCCGGTGGGAGATGCCAAGTGCGGTGCAGGTGAGGGTTGTGGGTACTGTGGTACCCGGGGCCCTGCTGAGCCAGGGAGCCTGGAAGACCCTGCAGGGTGAGGGGGCCTCCCTCTCCCCAGGGGTCTTGCAAAAAAGCTTCTGAAGCTGCTGAATGGGATGTTGCATCTCACTTTGCAGGGGGTTGTGAGTTTTTCTGGGTGTGATGGTTAGATGAGGACTCTGCGGGAGTGGAGGCGGGTGGCGTGCCTCGCTGTGGCAGGGAGGGGAGGCGTGTGAGGTGTTAAGCAGGGTGGCGGGTCCATCTGGCATCCCTCGGCTCCACATCCATGGCACCCAGAGAGGTACCAAAGTGATGAGAAGCGCTGCAATGAGTGCCCGAGTGGCATCAGATAACCAAGACCCGGGGTCAGGAATCCTTCCCCACCCTGTGGGGCAGCCCCATGCACAGTCTTCTGCGCTGGGGAGCAGGATCAGTGCTCGGATGTGCTCACCCCTTCCTGGAGGGCACGTGGTGCCCAGCGAGCTGTGGCTGGATGGCCCAGGGAAAGCAGCCAGGGGCAGAGATGATGCAGATGCTCCTGCTGCTCCCTCCAAGGCTGAGAAGCTCTTGTAGTGGTCTCTGTTTTGTAATACTCTGGCGTTTTCTTTGCATGCAAATGCACAATGAGGCCCGTGAAGGCTCTGTCCGTGGGAGAAGACGGGTCCCCCGGCAGCACCTGTACCAGCAGGCAGTGAGCGGGGGGCACATGCTTCCAGCACGTGCTGAGCATGACCAGGGATCTGGGCTGACACTGGGCATGGAGGGGAGGGACATGATGGGAAAAGAAAGTAATAAAAAAAAGGGGGTGCGGATGCTGGCTAATATGTATGTGGCAGAAAAAGAGGGGAGAGTTCTGGTTGAAAAGAGAAGCAGAGAAAAGGCAGATTGGCAGCCAGCATATTTCTGGAGACAGCTTTCTCCTCTGTAGGCTGTGAGTCGCATAAGAAACGTGTCAATGAAGCACATTTCTAGGCATTGCCTCTAATAAATATATATTTAAGAGAGACATTTCTTCAAAACTTCTGCTAGGAGATGCCTAATTCTGAAGGGATGGCATGAAAAATGGCATCTCCGGTGGTAGCAGAGAGTTGCCATGGGAACTGGAACGCTTTGAATGTGTGTCGCTAAAACAAGAAAACATTATCCCCGGCAAAGGAAATTAAAAATTACATCTGGAGGCATCTGCCCTCTGCTTGTCTCTGCTGGCAGTATCGGAGTATTATGCAGCACATCATAATCCATGTAGAGGGCAGAACTGAAAATTTGGTATTTGTTGCCGAATTTTTGTTAGTAACTGTGATAAAACCCCTTCCTGTCCATGGGACAGACAGTGCTGGTGTCTGAACAGTGCTGGGGAGGGGAAGGTTCAGAGCCGTAACGGAGTTTCCTCTGAAAGGGTTTTGCTCACCTGGAGATAAAACAGCAGCCCAAGTGCACAAACAAGCCCCTGTCACCAGGCGCGGGTCCCCCGCTGCTTCCAGGGTTTGCTGGCCCCACTGGCCATCCAGGGACTTCCGCGCGAGCCCGGGCGGTGAGGAGAGCTTGCTGCGCTGTACGACAGGACTCCAGCACCAGAAGAAATGCTAAACTGACCAGGGGAAGGCAGTGTGAATTTAGTAAGCTTATTTGTAGGATGCCCTGGCATGGCTGCGGAGGGAACGAGCGGCGGCTGGGCAGCCCAGTGACCCGTGCCTGACGGACAGCTTGGTGCAGACCTGGGCTCCGCGCAGCTCGCGCAGGCAGTGACCGTGCTGGGGTGCGTAAGGAAGGGAAAGCGTTTGTCTGCGTGGCCCTGGGGGTGGCGGTGAAGGATGCCAGGAGCGACACTGGAGGCACACCATCCGGAGAGCTGATTAAGTTCTACTGCTGAAGGAAATGCCAGACAGGAGCTAATGGATAAGAGAACCAGAGTGCAAATTACTGTGTTGCTCCCTGCTATGGTTTTCTTGTATCTTCATCTCAGTACCTGGGGTAGGCCTCAGGGGACAGGCTTGAGAACTAAATGGACTCTTCCTCTCAGCTGTACAGCAAGCCCCAGGAGCCACTTCCTTTTTCTTTTTTAAATGTTCTTGCACACCACTGTCCATCATGCGGCCTGGCAATCCTCAGCCCGTGGGGCGGCCTGGAACATGATACAGCCAGAGGCGTGGGAAGGCGGCGCTGGGGCTAAAAGGCCGATGGGGAAGCTGAGGCAGGGCAGAACTGCCCTGCGTGTTCAGTGCCAGGGTGCAGATCCGCACCAGGGGTGGGCCTGGAGCTCCACGCTCAGCCTGCAGACCCCACGCGCTGGATTGAGCCGTCTCGTCTCCCTCTGCAATGACACAAAATTAGTGCAGTGTAATGTGTCTCCCATTTGATTTTTCTTGCATTTCCCAGCTTGCTTGCTGGCTTTCCAGTCTTTCCAGCTGTTTTCTCTGTATCAATGATTATCAGGTTAGCAGTGGCAGCGTTGTATTGCACCCTTGTGCTTCTCTTTTTCCTGGGGATCTGCCTTGAACTCTGATGAATTACAGAGCTCAGTAATTGCTTTACAAATGCTGAGGATTTTACTGGCACCGTGCTGAAGATTTGCAGCTTGTCTTCAAGCATGTGAGTGGCTGGGGGGGTGTGTGTGTCATTTCTGTTACAGAAAGACTTGCTGAGGATGAGTTAACAAAAGGTTAACTCCTGTGTATGTGCCACTTCAGCCACAGTCCTGGGGCACACTGCAGCCTTTCCCTGAGGATGCTGTTCACCAGCATCTCTTTGTGTGGTCAGCAAGATCATCGCCATTGACCCCTAAAGAGGAAAATTAACTGAAGATGAGGTCAGGAAGGCAGGCCCAAAGCAAAGCACAAGATGTTTTGCAAGTATCATGGAGAGATTTGCCTAATGCTGAAGTACCAGTCTGGCATTTTTCCCTCATCTCATTGCTCCCTCCAGTGCATACAGCCATGCAGGCAGCCTGAAGGACTGTGGCCAGATAAATTCTCCTGGCTTTGGTCTTGTTAGGGCCACAGCCATGCTCTTCCCCTGCCCACTAGGACCGGCAGGGATTCCCTTCCCCGAACGCCTCTGGCTTAGCCATCAAGGACAGACTTCAGTACTGGATATGTTAAATTATGCATGCTAATTTATATTCACACATTTTCTCATTGTATTTATAATATATAACAAACATATTTATGTAGAATCTCTCTTTCATTACCACAGGGTCTCAGAGCACTGCAGAACCTCTAAAAGCATGCTCACACATACATATTCCTCCTCTGTCTTCACAGCATCTGAGCGTGTCCTAAGTCCTTAAAATAGTAACTACAGCAGCTTTGTTCATTCCATCTTTCCTGTCTGTGACAAAAATAGCTCAACTGATCTGTAGTCTCTGTTTGTAGTCTGTATGTGTGAGAATGAGGGGTGTGTGTAAAGCCTCCGTGACTGCACATCCTCTGCAGTTGCTGCTTCTGACTCTCTCTTCTCATCTGCCTGGACTTTGTGTTTGTCAATAACTTGCACCATGTCCTGATTCTGCCCTCTGGATGTGTGTTTGCTGTCACTTAATGCAGTAATAAGAATACGTGCATGTGCATACCTGCACGGGGCAATGAGGGAAGGCGAAATTAAACTACATGAGCCCAATGCATGGTTCTGTTGGGTCTTGTTGTAGTTTTTTTGCCTGGACTCCTAATGGAGTAAAGCTTATCACGTCTTTCTTTCTGCCTTTTGTCTTCTGAAAGCTTTTGAGCCTTGTTGGCTGATATGAACAAAACCTGACAGAAAGGTAGATATCTCAGAGATTTTAAGTCCTGGCAAGATTTGTGGAATTACGCAGCAGAGTGAAAAATGACCCAAAGTACAGAGAGGTTACTGGATGAGATCAACTGGGGTTAGGCATCAGGAAAACAGGCAGGAAAAGCTGAGCTGTGGGAAAGCAGGGTTTGTTGGCTTCACTTTTGGTATGCCAGTATCTCTCCTAGGCTGTTCTGTTGGATAGAGCTCTAACCTGCATCCCCGCTCTTGGTAAATGTGAGTAAACACCTTTCTTCAACATGTGAGGGTGTGAGATCCCCATAGCTCCTTCTACAACAACCTGTGCACTCTCCCACTGTGCCAGGTATGCCTAGACCCCCGCATCCACTGTATGTTGAGACACAGGGACAGTGTAGTATGCTCGGTGCAGGGAGTTCAGACCAGAAAGCTGGGCTGCCCTGTGCTGTTGTTCAGGTGCGATTGCAGTTTCTCACCCAAAAGGGACCAGCAGATGCCCTGTGTGCCTCTCAGCACTGTGCTGGAACGCTGGCTGCCTGCTCGCTTGGAAGCAAGGAGGAACAAGGAGTGCCTGACTCCTCTACTTTCAGTGTAGTTATGCCTTGATCCAAACTCCACAGCAAAAGTGTTAGGTAGGTGTGGGGAGAGCTCAGACCTGGGACAGAGCCACGAGCCTACACATTTGGAGACTGCTTAGGGATTTCTCTTCGAAGAACTGAACTGATCTTTCCTACTTCACACAAGGAGTTTGTGCCCTGGGTGGCTTGTGCCCCAGGGGTCACCTGAGGATTAGGCATCCATCGAGGCATTACGGTGTGCCATAAATCCTGGACAAGCTGTGCTCAGGTGGTAACTGGGTCACTTCATGGTCCTGCATCTTGTTCCTGCAGAGGACAGTGGATGCAGCCGTGTTAGAAAGCCACGAATGCGGCATGGCGTGTGAGACAGGGAATAAATCTCTTCATTGCATCAGCTCTCCCCTGGCCCTGCTAAGGAAGAGAGCCAGGGCAGCAGGTTGTCTCTTTAAGGGATTTGACAGGCATCATCTCACTTCATCTGGGCTAAAAAATTAAGCACATGTAATTGTAGACCATCCTGATCTCTCTCATCGTGTGTGGTTTTGTTGTCGGCTGTCTCCTGTGAGAGCCCCTGAAATTCTTTTCAATTTCTTGCTCCCTCTATACTGAAATACCCAAGCTGGGGGGAGAAAGGAGTGAAGAGCACAGCTGGAAATGATACCACACGCGTATCTGTGTTTACAGATTTGATGGCTTCTCTCTAGTCTGGCTGGAGGACATACAATTGTAGACACTGATGTGCCATCACACCAGAGAGAAGGTAGTGATTAATCACGGTGGCTCACAGAGCAGCTCCTTGGGAACTGGCGTACAGTAAACGCTGGCAGTCCCAGGGGGTTCGAGCAGCAGCAGTGGGTGATAAACCAACCCCTGTGAAAAGATGCCTCGGCACCCCAGGATGGGAGGGGCAGGCTGGATGCCTTCATGGAGAGCATCAGATTGCCTTGTTTCCTGTATAAATGTGGTGCCTTTTTGATCATAACTGTGCAGAAGTCACTGGGAGTGTGACTGAGGGGGGTTGATCTGATACAAAGACTGAGCTATGTCAGATTTACGAGTGAGACAGGGTGACCACCTCTGTAAGGAAGCAAATAGCCGAGCAAAACGGCATTAGACAAATAGTTCATGACACATAGGCAGAGCTAGATACAGATCTGATCCAAAGGTCTCATTGGCAATGCCCTGCAGGCTTATACTCACCCCTGCGTTTGCTAAGACATTTGTTTCAGACATTTATATTGTTTCTTGCCTTGCTGTGTGGTTTACTCTGCGGAGTACAAATTTCTCAGTGCTCAGTCCTTGGCTGACCCCACTTTGCAGCGGATGAGAGTCCCGTCATCTTTAAGCATGTTGTTGCAGGTGGGAGCATGAGGCTAAGATCAACCTTCATCCCTGGGACCCTAATCATCCTCATCTCCACCTGCACTAGAGAGACAGATGCTATCAGTGTCAGGTCTGGGTGGGCTGACCGGCCTCTGGGATTACGCTCCTCCCATAGTCAAAATTGGGCCAATGGGGTTTCTGTTCTATCTTGATGCTTCTGCCCAAGTGAGTTTTCCTGGAGACATGTTTGTGTTTTAGGTAGTTCGGGGAATTAAACCTGACGCCGCTGTTAGCTCTGTTTGGCCTGCGAAGGAATGGGCCAGCCGCCAGCCCTCCTGGTGACACTCTTGGCCGTGATCGCTGCCGTTTGGCATTGACTTCTGTAGTCTGTGTGGTATGCTACCAAAAGCCTTTGCTTCTTACTGATTTCACTTGTTCCAGTTCTATGCAGTTGCATATATGGAGGTGGTTACAATTTATTCCCATGTAAGGAAGGCTGCTGACAGGACCGAGGCACCCTATGTGTGTTCTGGGTTATTCTTCTCAGAAGAACACGTGCATGCTGCCGACCACTTTTGGGAGAGATGTCCAGGCTGCACTTGTCCAGCTTGGGTGACTGTCTGCAATAAGGGACTTGGCTTTTGCTTCTGAACAAGTCATGTCATAATCAAGGGTGCTGAGTCACTAAAACAGCCGAACAACATCTGAAAATATGTATCTTGACTTTGGGACTGGGAGTTTGAAGAGGTTGACTGTGACCTCTCTATGTATTTAAGATCCCCGAGTCAAAACCGAGTGAGGAGAGAGAAGGGTCTGTGTCCTTGTGTGGCAGTTGAGACCCAGCCAGCCACTCAGCACCACGCAGCCACTCATTCACTCCTCACCATGATAGGATCAGGAGGAGGAAGGCTCATGGGTCGGGACAAGGACAGGGAGGGATCACCCACTTGTGGTTGCAGGCAGAACAGACTTGACTTGGGGAAAAAATCAATTCAATTAGTTACCAATCAAATCAGGGTAGGATAATCAGAGACAAAACCAGATCTTAAAAACACCTTCCCAACACCCCTCCCTTCTTCCTGGGCTCAGGTTTGCC